>NW_023046306.1:0-60704 GCF_011762505.2 Arvicanthis niloticus
TAAGGGATTTATTTCCTCTTTAAGGGCTTTTATATGCTTTCCTTTAAGGATTTATCCATTTCCTCTTAAAGACCTCTATCATCTTCATGAGATTTAAGGTCATAGTCTTGCTCTTCAGGTATGTTAGGCTATCCAGGGCTTGCTGTAGTGGGAGAGCTAGGTTCTTATGGTGCATATCTCACTGGTTTTGTTTATTGTTTTCTTGTGCCTGCCTTTAGTCATCTGGTTGTCTTTGTGTTGCCTGGCTGGTTGTTCTTTCAAGTAGCAAGCTTCTGGGACTGGTTTTCTTCTCCACACCACTGTGGGCTGTGGTTGAAGTGCAAATCCTCGATTGCAGATAATAGAGATGTAGACCAGAAATGGAGCTGGTTGTCGTGGGTGTCTCTGGTGGAGTAGACATCCTGGGAGGCAGGCAGAGCTGTAGATTAGGCAGTGAGATGCAAATCTGGATTTGCAGGTAGAGATGTAATCAGAAGGAAGATGGAGTTCTAAAAGGATGGGACAGAGTTCACAGCAAATGGGCTGGCTGGGGTCCCAGAAGGTGGGGGATTCCTAGATGGGAGCAGGCCTCCTGGGAGGCCAGCAGAGCTGTGGGCTGAATAGTGGGGTACAGATCTGCTCTTGAAGGTAGAGGTGTGGGTCAGAAGGCTCTCTATTTTCAAGCCTTAATAGAATTCTGCTTGGTTGATTCTGTTTGTATGGCTTTTCTTTTGAGTTTTTGTGGTTGAGTTATTGGATTGTTTTTTCAATACCATCTTCATTTCAGCCTGATTCTTCCTCAGTGTTTTTTATCTCCTTATTGGATTCTATTCTTAGGCACATATTTTCTTTAAATTCTTTCTCATTAATTTTAGTAGCTGTTTGTGTCTTCTTTAAATTCTCCAGCTATTTCTTTGTGTCTTCTTCAATTCCCTTAAATTCTTTGTTGAAATTTATGGTTGTTCTTTTTAATTTTGTGTCCTAGGGTTCAATTAGTTAATTCTTATTGGCAAACATTTTGACAGGACTGGTAGGATTTAAAGAAGCTATCAGCTTGGTCTTTCCCATTATTTGTAGTTTGCAATGAAATTTGAACATGTGGATTTCTGTCTAAAGTTGATATGAACTATGCAGGTAGTGTCAGGATAGGATGTATGGGGGTTTGGAAATGATTTGAGTGAAATTGAGTCAGGTGGAGAGAGGGAACCTGGCTGGTGTACAGATGTATTTCCTAGTCTAAGCCTAGATTCTGCGTATAGAGCTTACAGGGTGGAGAGGTTGGATAAAGCACAGGTAGGGGTGGCAAGAGTAAGGCAAAGAGCATTGAATGTGAGACCAGACCAGATCTGATAGGCTGACATCAGGGAGACTCAAAGGTTTAGACACTGGAAAAGATGGAGATGTGGCTGCTTGGAGAGGCTGGATGTGGTATGGGAGGGACCTGGGAGTTGTGACAGATAGAGAAGGTATTGGCAAAAGCCTGGACTTTAATGCAACACAGATAGGAACAGCTGAACAAAGCCAAAATCCAGATGTGTGTAGGTTCCATAGATTGGTAAGGGCCTTAGAGCACGGACAAAAAAGTGAGAGTTCTGGCTGGGTGAGAGATTCCTTTTTATTGTTTGGTTTTGTTTGTTTCACTGACTTCAACCTTGAGTTTGATTATTTCATCTCATGCATTCTTTTTGAGTATTATTTCTTCTTGTTTTTCTAGAACTTTCAGCATCTGTCAGTTACTAATATAAGCTTCAGTTTTTGTTTTTTGTTGACACTTAGTGCTAATAAACTTGCATCTTATAGCTACCTTCATTGTCTCGTAACTATTGGGTGTTTATTTTTTATTCAATTTTAACATGCTTTTAACTTTCTTCTTGATTTGTCTTAATTCAATTATCATTCAGTAATGAGTTTGTATACTTTCTGCTATATCTGTTGTTGGTATCCAGCCTTAATCCATGGTGGTTACAAAGAATGCAGGGCGTTATTTCAATTCTCTTGTGTCTGTTGAGACTTGCTTTATGTGCAATATGTGGTCAATGAGCTGCTGAGAAGTATATGCTTTAATATTTGGATGTAATGTGTAGATGTCTGATAGGTCTGTTTGTTACATATTTAACCGTTTAGGTTTTGTCTGAGTGACTTATTTGTGAGATGGGGTAACTGAACTCATCCACCAACTGGATGAGGTCCAGTATGTGATTTTAGTTGTAGTAGTGTTTCTTTTATGAACTAGGGTGTCTTTGTGTTTGGTACATATTTAGAATTATAATATAGTCTTGGTGGATATTTTCTGTGATAAGTATTCAATGTCCCTATCTCTTCAGATTAGTTTTGAAAACTATTTTATTGAATATGAAAGTAGCTATACACACTGACTTTTTGGGTTCATTTTCTTAGAATACCCTTTCATAAACTTCAAGTGATGTCTTTGAGGATTCCTGTAATTTTTTTTTTTTTTTTTTGGTATGTGTATCCAGCCACCCTTGATTTACTGTTCTGATTTTTTTGTGTCCCGTTTAACCTCTTCAGACTCATGTTTTCATCCTAGTGGCTTCTGTAGAGGATTGGTGAATAGAGATTACTTAAATTTTGTGTTTTGAGAAGTCAGTTGTTACTCTAAAAGGCTTCTAACAGTCTTTTCCCTTCAAGTTTTTCATACTCTTTGCTCTGTACATTTAGTGCTTTGATTATATATCCTATGGCGTTTGTTTCTGGTCCTATTTGGTGTTCTGTATGTTTATTTTCATAGGTGCCCTTTTAGATTGGGAAAGTTTTCATCTACAGTTTTGTTAAAAATATTGTCTGTGTCGTTGACCTTTATTTTATTTCTATTATTCATAGGTTTAGTCTTTTTGTGTTATTTCAGATTTCCTGGATGTTTGGTGCCTAGAGGTTTCTTCTTCTTCTTTTTAAGGTAACATTTTCTTTGAATGAGCTTTCCATTTCTTCCACCTTATTGTCAAGACCTGAAATTCTCCTGTTCAAATCTTTTAATTGGTTAGCTGAGGTTTTTGTTTGGCATCTAAATTTTTCCTTTTCAGTTTTATTTCAGTTTGAGTTTTCTTTATTTTGTTGTTAAATTCTCCTTCCATGGCTTGAATTGTTATCATTACTTCATTCAACTGTTTTGATAGTTTTTATTAAGGCATTTGCTCATAAACTTTTAAGGTTCTTGAACACATTCTTTATTACTATATTGGGGGTCCTCTTTTGCTTTAGAAAGTGCATTGCTTTTCTCAGGGCCTATTGCAAAATATTTGCTGGCTTACTGTCTTGGTTAATATGTTGTTGCAGTATTCTCTAGGCACCTGGAGTTATGACATCTGAAGTATTTCTTGGCATAGATATTTCATCTTGCTTTAAGTTAGTGTTCCATTCTTTGGTTGCTGTTGCACTCTATGGGTCCTAGCCAAGTGACTGTTTCTGTGGGGCAGTGAGTATCAGAAAGGAATAGAGATGTGTTAGAAGATAAGACTGAGAGAAACAATGAAAAAGAACAGGGTGACCCAGGGTCTGCACCAAAAGGCAGAATCCCTAGGGGCTGGAGGTGGGCTGGGATGTATTTATAGTTTTATAAATCTGTCATTTGAATCCTTTCAATGACCCTATGAGAGATGTTGAAAATATTATTTCCATTCTGTACAGGTAAAAATTTGAGGTGAGAAACTTTAAACAATTTGCTGTTTCCACACTTTGTGTTGACACTGTAATTAAAATCCAAAGTTCTTTTCTGATGTACCAAGGGATTTTTTTATATCAAAGTCAGTACTTCATTAAATACTTTTATACTTTTTAGTATTCTAATCATATCTGTGATGTTTTACTGTGCAAGATTAGTTAATACAAATATTTCAGGCTGATGTCATACAAACTTTAAAGCATACATCCAAAATAGTATCTTTGGGTGTACTGGCCTACTTCAGCAAAATAGTTTATTCGAATCAACAATGTCCAAGGCATCTATTAAACTTGCAAGTTCTTGAGTCCTACTATAGAACTACTGTTAGATCAATTAAACCCTGCAGCTTTCTTTTTAACCTCACATAAAGTTCAAATTTTTCTAGCTTTATTTACTATTTCTCAGCTAAAAAAAAAAAAAAAAAAAAAAAAAAAAAAAAACCAAACACATTTCACCTAAAATTCTTGCCTAGTATTTTAGCAGGTAGTTACTATAAGGTATAAATTCTGAAAAATACTTTGCTCTTTCCCAACTTACTGCTACAGTTTTAACTATCTTCCCCAATTATTTTTACAAAGTCTGTAAGTTCTTAAAGAAACTCAAATATAGGGACTATGAAAATGGCTGAGGCCAAAACCACTTCCTAATCTTCCTGAGGATCATAATCTGGTTCCCACGTCCTCAATTGGGTACCTTATAACTGCCTGTAACTCCAAATTCAAGGAATTTAATACTTTCCTCTGGACTCTACAGACACCTTCATGCACATGACAGAGATACACATTAAGTAAAAATTTTAAAAAGGAAAAGCTTAACAATTAAGTTTCAGTAACCATCCTCCTAATATGCCTTTGCACTTAATCTGTATTAACTCAATTGTGTTATGCTATAGAAAAGTGGTACCTGGCAAACAGCACATACTTCATGTTTGCTAGGTGAAAAACTACTAGCATTTGAATACAAGGTATTCTTTGCAATATTCAAAAAAGTTTCAATATGGTATAAATCTCCACTTTTAAATAGGTAATTTTATGCTAAAGTATTTTAGAGGTTTTATACTAAATACTTCTTGATATTTTTGCCATTGAAAGAGGGCTACTGACATGTGTATAGATATTCTTCAAGGTAATTGAAATTCATTGATATCTTAGAAAATATTATTAGTTATGACTACTTTAGTCTTATATCAGAAAAGTATCTAATGAAAGTTTCAAACAAAAAAATCCCATAATGACTGTGATTATAAGAAATTTAAAGTGTTGCTACATGGGAGTGTAAAAGGACATGGTACACAAGATATGAATAACTTCATAGTATTTCATTTGATAAGTATATTTAAAATTCATTTCTTCAAAAGACAGTATTTTAATTACATTCAAATTATATCCACTCTACCAACAAACCCATCATTTATTTACAAGACTAGATATTACAAAACAAGGAACATTTAAACAAGTTTTATTTCTTTAAAAGTTCTTCCAAATTTAGAATCCTAAAAACCTCTACATATATACCTTTAAAAAGTATACATTATCAGGAAAATTTTAAGTTCCAAAAGAAATGTAATACACATACAATGAAGCATAATTCACTTTGGCTCAGTTTTACAGGTATGTCTCAAAGTATATGAATGAGTGGATTAGTGTTTATACACATATATGCATTCATATATCATATATATATATGTGTATATATATATGTATATATAACAATTTCTAATACAGGCAAAAGTTACAGCTGTATCTTAAAGCAATACATCAATACATTTTCTCAGAGAAAGTAGAAGAGTTCTCAAGACTTCATGCCAATCCATGATTTTTCACATCTTTGCTCTCAAATACTAAACCAGACATTTGTTTTCTTTTCACCTTTAAGTTAAATTCATTTTCACATGCTATGACAAGTACTATCAAGCCTGCTCTATTTAGAGCTTAGTAACAAAGACATGTCTGATGTTTTGTTCTGTACTTCTACTTTAACTTCAAAGAGTCTCAAAAAAAAACCTGTATCCAATGGTGGTAAAGACATCAAAGAAAGTCACTCTGCGATGTTAAAGAAACATAAGACTTAGCATTAACACAGACTTAGAAAAATAAATGCCCCATTTACATAAAACAGGTGAGAGAAAAAGAATAAAAAATAAATTAAAAAAAAAAAAAACATAAAGAATCATGGGTTGTGTGAGCTTTAGTTTCAAAGATATACAACAACCAAGCTATCAATAACCACTGTACATTAAAACTTGTATGAATTTCCATAAATTTTAGTTATTTTAAATTGGGTTTCTGTAGCAAAACAAAGAGGTCATAATAGTAATAGTTATGTGAAGGTTGCTTCATGGGAAAAAAAAGAATGGATATGTTGTATGTAAGGTCAAAAGAGACAGGATTAGGAATGAAATTAAGCACTGATCTCATCAAAAGTAGAGAGAAATTACCTTTCTTCAGATTTTATCTCATTCTGTAATCAGAGAAAAATAGCACTCCTTCTGTTTTCTTTACTGTTTTCTTTTTACTTTTCTGTTTTCTCAGGTTAAAAATAACAATGAATAGCCCTTATGTATACTAGTTCTGTAAGAGATAATTCAAAATTTTTAGTGTGTTGGTTGTTTTTAAATGATAAACCTAAGAGCTGACTCTTCCAGAATGGTTGTTACATGTACTGATATATTTATGCCTTTCCTGAATTAAAAAGTCACCAGTAGTGCTAGAGAGATGGCTCAGTCATTAAAGGATAGGCTCACAACCAAAAAGTCAACAATAAGAGTTTGGCATCTCAGGCAGTGGTGGCTGCAAGCCTTTAATTCCAGCACTCAGGAGGCAGAAGCAGGCAGATATCTGTGAGTTCGAGGTCAGCCTGGTCTTACAGAGCTAGTTCCTAGATAGTTGTGGCCACATAAAGAAAGAAACCCTGCCTGGACAAAATAAAAAGAAACAAATTTGGCATCAACAGTCATTAACTGGATATTTTAAAGAAATGTTTACATTCAAATTAAATTAAGTGCTATTGTATCAAATACCAAAATTGCTATTTTGTTCATCTGAAACAGATAATTAACAAACATTATATATTAATTTCCTAAAAACCACTACAAAAATTTAAATTATCTTTTCCTCTATATGAAGATGATGATTCTGAAGGAATACTCTATGCTACAAACCCACTCATGGCATACAACACTTCATCAAGGTTTTTAGAAAATCAGTGCACTCTGTAGCTACAACAGACATAATGCTCTTCCACAGCCAGGAGTTCTGAAAAAGTTAAAAAAAAAAAAAAAACAGGTAAATAATCTGAAAGTTATTCTAAAAATAACAAATACTGGGAGTAGTGCTCAAACCAAATATTGTATGACCTGAATGTCAATCAGATGTAGTTTTTTCTCCCAATGGAAGACGTTCCCACAACTGGAGCAACTGTTCCCCAACCTGAGGTTCTAGCTCCTAGATAAGTCAAAAGAGAAAATAAACATTAAAAAAAATCTGGGCTGATTTTTTTTTTTTAATCAGTAAAAATATATGCAGACAAAAAGGCAAAAAAAAAAAAAAAAACCACTTTAAATTTCACCTTTATAAAGTCAGATCTGCTAATATTAAATGGTAAATACTATTTCTAATTCTCTGCTTTTATAGAGTCAACACTTAAATGTAGAATTCTACTTAATGTGAAAATCTCACACTTTTTGTAATGAACTGGCAAAAGATTTCCATGTAATCTTTGAATTCTGTCTAGATGGAAACAATAAATTTTATTTGAAATGGAGATTCAACAAGAACACTCAATTTGAACTTCTAAAGGTTTGAAACCTAGAATATTAAGACATTTTGAGGCTTTCTCCCCAAAATAAAACATCTTAAGTGACTGCTTAATCTTACCTTAGAAATTATTCAACTCTAAATCAAAATAAATTATCAGAAAATGAATTAAAAAAAAAGAAGGCCACAGGTTTTGTTTTTTGGTTTTTGTTGTTGTTGTTGTTGTTTTGTTTTTTTGTCCTCCTGTGGCATGTATGATATCCCTAAAGAGTACATAGAAAGAACTCAACTCTTTCCCAGGGTGGTTTGAAGTAAGCCACAATGCTTCAAATAAGTTGTTTGAATCTAATTCTGATAAAGCTAACAGTAGAATAAGCTTCCTTGCATGTAAACTGGGACCAAGAGTTCATGGTACTGTTGATAAGAACAAATTCCATGACGCAGCCAGCATAGCATTTTGGCACTATTTGTTAATTCTCATCATGCTACCAGTTTAAATGTACAAGAGCAGTATCAAAAGAGCAAAGGAGTCTGAAATAAAGCAAGCTACTAAACTATGAAAATATTTATATAATGTTCTTAAACAACAAGGAAGCTGACAGTACTGTCAGTTTGAGACTTCAGTCCGATGACAGCAGGATGGTAATCTGTTTGGTCACATGTGTCATTAGACAACAAAAGGCCCAAGAAGTGACTTATGAAAGATTTCATACAACAAGAAACAAAATTTAACAAAATGTTTAGAGAATATATAAGACATTTGGAAGCAAGCACACCTTTATGTTTTTATATACCTAAATCACATTGCTCATGTACATAATGGTATCTACAATGTATATTTACACATTTCCCCTTTGAGCAGTAATAACAACAGCAACAACAAAAAACAAAATCAAAAGAAAAAAATGTAAGATGCTTGTATATACCTGCCCGTCTCTGCTTATCTGTACTTTCTTGTTGTCATTCCAAGGATTGAGCAAATGGTGTGCAAACTGAAAGGGAAGGCTTTCTTTGCGTATCCACTCCACTTTAAATACTCCACCTAGTCCAGCTGACCCCCAGTCCTGGCTCTTCTCCCTTCCTATTTCAGAAGACATCCTAGAAAATCCCTGTATAAAAATGAGGGAAAAGGATGGAAGCAGAGATAATATTAAAATGTCTATATTTATCTGATAGGGTTAATTATAATTTTTAAAGAATTTTAAAGAAAAGATACAATATTAAAATAATAAAAACTTATCCAGAACCATTAAGAGCTGCTTTATCAAATCTTGGAAGATAAACAAACTCTAGCCTAATGTAATTGCAAATATTAACTGTTTATAATATATCAACAGTTACAAGTCAACATTGTTATATAAAAATACAATAAGCAAACCTTTAATTTTTATTTATGAATACCATAACTATGAGATAATTTAATAGTTTGCAAGTTCAGATATACATAAATTAAAATTAATGTTAAGAAACTGTCTCAGAGATAGCTCTGAGACAGAGATGGCTCAGTGGTGAAGAGCACTAGCTGTTCTTCTGGAGAACCTGGGATCTATTCCCAGTACCCACATAGTGGCTCATGACACCTGTAACTCCATTTCCAGGGGATCTGACTCCCTCCTCTTCTGATCTCCATAGGTACGCATGCAAGTGGTATACAGACTGATGTACAGGCAAAAACTAATTAAAACAAACTATTTCAATTTTTTCTAAAAAGAATCATCATTTTGTTGTCCATATAAACATTTTACAAAGGCAAAGGTTCTTGCATTTAATCCACTAACAGATCCAAAGTTTCTGTCAGAAGGAAGAACTACTTATCTGAAAACATCCTAGTGAGTCAAGGTAAAGAGGTTCTATAGCCCCCTTGCAGAAATATGAAACAGACCTCACCACCAGTCCCACTGTAGAAAATTTTATTGGACCCAAACACAATGGAAAGCTAGGCTTTGGTTTTGATTTTTCTCTGATCTTGAAAGTGTAACCTATAGGCAAAACAAAGCCCATTTTATTGATTCAGGATGGCTCACCTGGAAATGTCCAGATCCTTGAACAGAAAATACCAAGTAGACCATGCTGCTCTCCCAAAATGCTCGATTTAGCTTCCGTTCATTACTAGGGGTTGTAGACCAGATACCCTTCTGTTGAGAAATTTCAAGGTTTCTCAGATTGCTACTCTTCATTATGAAGTAACGTATAGGCATGTTTGGTCTTGGTGAAGGAGATTTTGAGCCCTATGAAAGAATGCATAAGTTCTTTAAGGGTAATTTGACCTTTCAAAGACAGTAGGCTCTCATAAATAACATCTTGATAAACAAATAAATCTTACCAAATCCAACAAGTGCAAATTAAACCTTTTCATGGCTTAATCAAAAAGCCAAAAAGAAGCACTTATTTCCAAAGCATCTAAAGTGCACTCTAACAAGAAAGTAACTTTATACTTAAAATGACTTTTCATAAAATGTTTTATGAAACTTCCAATTCCGAAAACAAAACAACAGTTATTCCAATTTACTGTCTTAAGACAATTTTAAGATGGCAAAACGGAACAGTCAGGTAATCTCACTGACTTATAGAGATGAAAGCTTAGGCACTATAGTGACTAGAATGGGTACAGCAATGTAAAAAGGACTTGCACAAAGAGTTCAAAAAAAAAAAAAAAAAACTGCAGAAGAATCCCCAAAAGTGAGTGGCTAGCCACAGACCTTATCAATAAACAGGTCAGACAAAATGTGCTAAGAGTAACCAAAGACTAGAAGGAAATATGTAAATATTTCCTTCTAATAGCACACTAAATATCTCACACATCTCACAGTGGTGGGAATACTTGGAATGCTCAGCCAGAGCAGATACCTTGTAATACACAGTGCACTTGCCCTTAGAAGACTCAAACTCTAGTACTAGAAAGAAACTAGTAACAAAGTAAAAACTCAGAACCTACTGTAGCACTTCTTTTAATCAAACCTGGAAAGGGACTAAACTGGCAAGGTGGTTCAACAAGTTAAAGTGCTTACCAAGAAAACACGATAACTTAAGTTTGATCCCTGGAAGAAGAAAACTGACTCCTGAAAGTTTCTGACCTCCATACAGTTGCCTTTGCATATGATTACACACATGCACAAGCATGCACATGCACACACACACACATACAAATAATTTTTTAAAAGTTAAAAAAGTATTAAACTAATTGTTAACCTAGGTAGTAGAAGACAATCTAGCACTATTTAAAGGAACACACACACATAGAAACACACAAAAATCGAGCAAACAAATTTATAAGAAATACAAAGAAAATAAAGGATAGGATCTATAACCAGGAAAAAACAATCAATACAAGCAGCCTCACATAGCAGGTTTCAGACACAGTAGACAAGAATGGTAAACTACCTATTAAAAATTGTGGGAATGATGTTTTATAAGATAAAGGAAAACATGAATACCATAAAAAGCTTTATTTTTAAATAGCAGGTGATATTAAAGACACAGGGGGAACCTTGAGACATAAAATAACTGCAAATAATGACATTACAAAAAATGAATGGTTTACCCTCTCAAAATAAAGATATCATTGAATGAAGAGTGTAGAGAGAACATCTTGTGTCTCTATGAATGTGGCATCTGTCAATAATTACCGGATGGCCTATGGCTTAAGTAGGAAATAAGAGGTGTAATATCTAGGAGGCAGAAAGAATTCTGGGATAGTACCAGATGCAGAAGATTTGCCCCAGAAGATGTGATGAGACAGATTGAACACAAGTACCTGAACACAAGTAACCAGCCACAAGGCAGAATGTAAATTAAAATAAATGTGTTATTTTACATTATGATCTAATCAGAGCCGAGTCTAGCTATATGGCCAAGGTATTTTAAATATATTTTGAGCCTTATTTCTGGGAGCATGGGGATGAAACGAATAATGACCAAATTTCCACAGAAGAGATAGCAATAGAATAGAATTACCTAAAATGAAGGCAAGAGGGAGAAAGGATTAGAAAGAAAATAAAAAAGAACTATGAAATACTGAGTGATCTTATATACACATACACAGATATAGATACACACATTGATACAAAGCAAGAACTCCAGAAAAGAGGAAGAAAGGGTAGATATGAGAAATAGTGTGAAGAAATAGTAGACTAAGATTTAAAAAAGGAAATTACTAATAAACAAATTGAAAAAGAGAATCATAGGAAGCAATATCAAAATCCAGATTTTCAAAGACAATGATTAAAAAAAATTCTAAACACAGATAAAGGAAAAAACATACACTAAGAAATGAAAATGACAGTAAACCTTCCATCAATAGTTCCTGAGTTCTGAACACTTATCCTTTACACCCACAATTAAAGGTAGTGCTCACCCCATATCAAAGAAACTTTTTGCATCAGCCAGAGGCTTTTGTAGAAATCCACAACTGGTCAAAATGCAAAGAATTACTACCTGTGGGAGTCACAGCCCCAAATGGTGTGTGTGTGTGTGTGTGTGTGTGTGTGTGTATACATACATATATATATGTATACACACATACACATATATATATATATATACATATATGTATATATATGTATACACACACACACAATGCAACCCCTCTTGCAGGATTTTTGATCACACAGTGAACCTCAAGATTGTGTTATTTACTAGGGGAAAAAAAACTTTATAGTTATAGCCGAACTCTCACAAGAACAGGGAGAAAAGAGAGACTACTGAAGAGAGACCAGTGCAGAAAGAAAGGAGGCAGTTTTACGAGGACAGTTGTACAGAGACAAATTGCAGAAAGAGAACAAGTTAGACACAGGAGAAGACAGAATAAGCCAGAGAATAAGAAAAAGCCAGAAGATCAGAACAGATTGCTAGAGTTAGTTTGAGGCCAAGCAGAGCAATTCAGGAGAAACTGAGAGAAGCCAGATTGAATCAGTAAAGTTTGGAGAGGAGTTTGAGCCAGAACAGCTGAGTTGAACCAGCCAGCCAGAGGTCATAAAGAACTACAAAGGGTGAGCTTATTCACCAGTAAGCCTTCAGATGACAATTAAGCAGAAAAATAAGATACTTTAACAAACCCCTATAACTAAAGCTCAGGGAACATCACTGAAGAAGGGGCAGAAATATTTTAAGAGCAACAGGGGACCAGTATAGCTAGTTTTGGCTACTTTGTGGGTTCTTTTTCCTTTTACCCTTCTCTACCCCTGTTTTCCACCCTATCATCTCGCTAATATGAGGAAGGAGAGAAAAAAAAAGTTAGAGGGGAAAAGGCGCAACTTTCCTGGTGACTAGGGGTTGAGTTCCTTGAGCAAGCTTGATTTTCACTGTCAGGATATCTAATTTCTTCTTTTTGTTTCTTCGCACACAACTACTTGACAAACCATAACAAACCACAACCAACAGCATCCAACCACCAATTGGCCAACCAGCCCCTTCTATTAAGGTTTTAGCATTTATATATTCTCTGAAAAGTCCCGATAATTCCAAACATCACACAGTACCTTGAACTGGCATGACCATGCCCCTGATAAAGCACTAAGCAAATCATAGCCACATGCTGTGAAGCAACCAGATATCCCCATACCTGGGATTAAAACAAAAACATATTCCCATATTTCAGTGTTTTTACAAACTAAAACTCTCAATACAGACCAAGGTGCCTGCTGCTAGATATTGTCTTATAGACATGATAGAGACTCTACTACAACCTTGAAATCTCAACAATATGGTTACTTAACCAAGACCTGAATAAAGAAAGTACAAGCTGACATGACTATGTGGAAGGGGGGTAATTTTGCAAGGCCTTGTCTCTAGATAGAGTGCTACAGGCAATCAATGGCTGCTGAATAAAAAAAAAAAAAAAAAAAAAAAAAAAAAGATCAGTTTTGACATGGATAAAGCCCCTGATAGGTTATCCAATCCCATGTGGGTCAACTCTACCATAATATGGTATGTATATGTAGGTATATGTGTAACAATAATTACAGAAGAAGAAACCATGAATGTGAGGAGTGGTGTTGCCATAGGAGTTGTAGAAGTGGAGAGTTTGAGGGGTAGAATATGTGAAATTCCCAAAAATAATTAAATTTCAAAATGTCTTTACTAGTGAATTCTACCACAAGCATAAGGAGAAAATAATACCAATTCTGTTGTAAGAGATTTTTGTTGTCTGTGTTGTTCATGAGGGCTACTATTCAGTACTCTTTTTTTTTTTCTTGTAGAGTTTTAAACTCTTGTAGAGTCTTTAAAAAGGTGTAATGGTTTGGATAAGAATGAGCCTCATAGACTCATATATCTGAGTGCCTAGTCACAAGTTGGTAGACTGTATGAGAAGGGTTAGCTGTATTAGAAGGTGTGGCCTTATTGACAGAAATGTGTCACTGGGGATGAACTCTCAGGTTTCAAAAAACCCAACCAACCAAACAAACAAAAAACATGCCAGACCCAGTTTCTCTCTCTTTTCAAGCTACCTTTGGTTCAGGATATAATGTTCTCAGCTACTACCCAGTACCATGCCTGCCTGCCACCATGTAATAGAGCGAATCTTCTGAAACTGTAAGTCCCTGATTAAATGGTTTCTTGTTTAAGAGTTGCCTTGGTCATGATGTCTCTTCACATCAGAACAGTTAACTAGGCATTCAAAAATATGAACCTGTGGGCATCATTCTCATTCTAACTATTACGCATGGTTGCAAACCTCCACAAAAGTAACAAAAGGAAAAAAAAAAGTCCTAAATAATATCCCCTATGAACAACATTTATAGCAACAATCCCTTACAACAGAAAATTTGAATCAACAAAATCAAATCTAGCAATATACAAAAAGGCTAGCATGCATGAATTACTATGGTGGTTGGAATAAAATGGCCTCCATAGGCTCATGTATTTGAATGCTTGGTCATTAGGAAGTGATGGTACCTGACAGGGATTAGAAAGTGTAGTCTTGTTGGAGCAGGTGTGGATTTACTGGATGTGGGCTTTGGGATTTCAAAAGCTCAAGCCAGGCCCAGTATCTGTCTGCCATTTGGGGACTTAGATATATAATTCTTAGCTACCATGTCTCCCTGCTTTCACTATGCTCTCCACCATAATAGACTAATCCTTTGAACTGTAAGAAAGCCCCAAATAAATGTTTTCTTTTTTTATAAGAGTTGCCGTGGTCAGGGTGCCTCTTTACAGCAATAGAACACTTATGACAAATAAAAAATGTTGAAAAATGAGCAAAAATCTACCATCTACAGACAAATGATTCAGATAGAACATGTAGAAAGAACATTGAATATAATTCTGACTCATAATCTAAACCAAGAAACTAGATCCAAAAGAAAATGTTAACAGTTATAGTACATCAAATGGTGAAACTTAAATGTTTTCCTGCTAAGATCAAGGCAATGTTACTTTTCTCAGTACTTACACAACATTCTATTATAGGCCCTAGCTAGAGAAATAAAGGAAGAATAAATAAACAGAAATCAGAATGAAAAAAAAATAGAAAACAAAAAGTATTGGACAGTCTACCAACTAGTGACCAGGCATTCAAATATATAAGCCTATGAGGGTCATTCTTATTCAAACCATAATAACTGGTTTCAAAACTACAAAAGTAACATAAGAAAAAAAGAGTACTGAATAATACATGAATAACATAAACAACACTGACAACAAAAATCAATATTACATTTATCAACAGAAGTCATGAAACAGGCAAGAAGATACAGTCACAGCTATTCAGGAAAAAAGGTGGCAGGTCAGAAAAGAAAGAGTGACTATAAGTCTCATAGTCTACATATTCAAGTCAGTGTATGACTGATAAAAGAAAAATAATTATCAATGAGTCTCAGTAGAGTTGAATAAAAAGATCAGATATTTATGATCAAAATATAACATATTTGCCAAAGTAATTTAAGATGAGAGTGATCTTTTTGGAAAATGAAGCGAGAATAATTGTATAAATAATACTAAAAAACCCCTCCCATCCTTGTCATATGAATTAACTTGAAACAGTATCACGTATCTAAATGTAAGAGCTCTAATTGCAAAATTCCTAGAAGAAATTAGAATATTTTTGTTACATTAGATTATCCAGAAATTCCTCAGAACACAAAATACACAAATCATAAGAGGAAAAAAAAACCTGGGGGAAAAGATTTAATTAAAACTAGAAAGAGATGAGCATAACACATGACTTTAACTCCAATACTGATCTGTGTGAGATCAAGGACAGCCTTGGTCTAATAGCAAGCTGAAGGCCAGCCAGGACTACACAGTGAGACTCTGTCTCCAAACACACAAACAATGCTATAAATAGCCAATCTTCAAAAGAAGGTTACAGAAGCAAATTGTAGGTTAGAAAAGAAAAGCTGCAAAGCACACTAAAACAAATATTCCAGATATATAGAAAGTTCTTATAACTTAATTAAAAAGATAACCAATAAAGACAGCATAAAATTAACAAAAATTTAAATAGATAATTCATCAACAGCTATAAGAGAATGGCATGTGAACATGACAAGAGATGCTGACCATCATTACACACCTGGAAAACGCAGAATGATTTAATTGCAAAATAAAAAGGGTGGTCAATATGGAACAAAGTAAATACTTATAGATTGTTGCAATAAATGTTAATTAGTTCAGGCATTTTGAAAAGCAGTGAAGGACTTTCTTATAAAGTTAAACATGCATTTACTATACAACCTACAGCCCATTTCTAGGTATTCAATCTCGTTTAAAAAAAAAAAACTCTATATACAAAGGCTGCACTCAACTATTATGGCACCTTTAGTAAAAATACAAACTAAAATAACTTGAAAATCCACATCAACTGATAAAATGGGTAAAAGAAATAAACCTGAAACATGTCCAGATAATGGAATACTACTCAGAGTAAAATGTCATTGTTACATTCAACAGTATAGATGAATTTCAAAGCACTTTACTAAGTAAAATAAACTAGGCAGAAAAGCACAATTTCACTTACTAGATATTTAAGAAAACGAGTACTGATTACTGGAGTACTGAGGTAATAGAAATGTTGGAATCAACTATGGTATCTATACACAGTTATATACATTTGCCAAAATCCCTAAGTTGGTTAGTTTAAAGTGATAATTTTTCCATTACATATATTTACTTGTGTGTGTGTGAGGAGGGTATACTCATATCATAGCACATTCATGTAGAAGTAGAAAGACAACCTGTGGGACTCCCTTTTCTCACTTCACCATCAGGTCCCAGGAATCAAACTCAAGTCACAAGGATTGTCAGAAAACACTTTCACCTACTGAACCATCTCAATAGCCCATAAACTAGTAAGATTTTTTGAACAAAGTGTATCTTAGAAAAGGAGTTTAAAATACGCCCCCCCCACACACAAAATAAAACCTAAGAATATAAATGTACTTTCTTCTTATTTACCAAGTGTTCAGCACACATTGTTCATCAAAACACAACTAAGGCGCTCACAATCATGCTCTTACTGCTATACCAGTACCAGGAGTAAGAAGAAACACATGTGAACATGTGAAACCATTCACATCCTAAGTTTTAAAAGACAGTTTCCAATTCCATATAAAAATGTTCTGTCTTCTACATTTTGTTATTATTTATGTGTTTAAAATAATCATTGAACCACAGAAAACACTTGAAAGAATTACAAAACAAAATTAATATCAAGGTAGTATTCTTGTTTTATCTAAAACCTTCTAGAGATATAAAGAAGAAAAAATAGGCTGCATAGTTATATACCATCAATAAATAATCAGTTAGATTAAAATATAGCGTTAGTATTTAGAACACAGGCCAGTTACAAAGGTGCACAGCTTATAATTCTGTATAACTACATTTGTGAAATATGCTGTAAACATGCTCCTTATTACAGACTGTAGCTGCCCTACCTTTCCTGAGGATGGAGGAGAGGGGCTAGCACAAGGACTTGGATAACTGCTGCTGTCTGTGGATTTCACAGATGACTGATCAGACCTGTCATCAGTGCTCCGTTTAGGATGTAAAATTCCTCTATCTTTATACTTCTGAGGTGGATGTAAGGCTGGAGATGGAGATTTCATCAGTACTCTTGAGCAAGAAGAAGCACAGGTCAGTTATATATATAAGTTTATAATAAGTTTATATATATATAAGTTTATAATACAAAGAGAATGCTATTTCCATTCAAAATCCCAATGACATATAATCTATGAAACACTTAGAACGAACAAATTAAAAATGGGCTAGGTGTGTAATTGCCTAATGTCCTAGGTTTGATCCCAGGCATCAACGAGTAAATAAATTAATATATAAATAAATTCAGAAATAAGAAAGAGTTGAGATGTGGAAAGGCAGCTCAGTTAGTAAAGTGCTTATTGTATCATCGTGGTTTGAATGTAAACCGTCATTGTTGGCTCTTACATTTGACCACTGGTACCTAGCGAGTAATCCTGTTCAGGAACAGCTGGAGCCTTACTGGAAAAAGTAAGCCACCAGAGGCAAGCTCTAAGGTTTTATTGTTCTTTGATGAAATATGAGTAGCTAACTTTCTGTTCCTGTTTCCATGCCTGCCATGCCTTTCCTCCCTCTTGTCATGTCTTCTCCACCAGGATGGGCAAGCTGCCTTTTGTCAGCTATTTTATCAATATTTTGTTAAGTATTTTGTCACTTATCAATATTCTGTCAAGTATTTTATCATGGCAACATAAAAGAAACTGATAAACCATGCAATCATGAGGACCTGAATTCTATCTCTGGTAAAAAAAGATAGAAAGCTGAGTTCAATGGCACGTCTATAATCTCAGAACTAGGCTGCCAAAGAGAAGCAAATCCCTGGATCTTGCTCCCCAGCTAACCAAATACGTGAGGTCTAAGTTCACTGAGACAACTTGTCTCAAAAATGAAGGTGGAAAGCTACTAAGGAAGACATCCAATTTCAATTTTTGACATTTGTGTGTGCATGCATTCATTCACACACACACACAATCCCACAGCCCCCCGAGCCCCCCAAATCCCCACAGACTATATGGTACATTTAAAATCTGAAGTAAATAACATTTTAAAAAATCAGAAATGGTATTGTATAAAACACAACTAAAAATGATACTGTGCTAACATAGGAAGACTACTGGACTAGAGCAGACAGAAATCTACATATTAGAACAGTACTGTAGTAGCATATATATCTAGCATATAATGCTGCATATGTCTCTGAACTTTAAATTATTAAATTAAAAGGCTATTTTAATTGTTTTTTTTTATATTACAGGTTTACATGGAAAAATTACATTTGGTAATTGCTATGGTTTGAATGTTATATAAAAGTAATGAGTTGAATATTTTGAAAAAATAAATAAAAGGTTATATTAGAGGAACCCTGAGATTCTTCTAAACTTCTATAAGTATCATAAATATATCATTTAAGATTTTTTTTAATTTTTAAAAAATGTATAGTATGTACTCTGTGGTACAATCAGACGGTATATTCTGGTTACATTGTAAGGTTTCTAATACCAACTAAAAACACTCTTGCGAAAACAAGGGATATAATCAAACCATGAAAGTTAACTATTAATTCACAGAGAATAAACAGAGTATAAGAGTGAATGATGTAATCTGGAAAAAGGCAAGCCCAATATGCTGAGCATCTCACAGTAGCACTGAACTAGACTTTTCCAAAAGGTAAGAGGAATGCTCTATATGTCAATATATTAAAAACAAAAACAAAACCCTTAACACCCTACCCAATATAAACCCTGAGTTTAAATTCACAATTTCTGGCAAGTGGGAAAATTGCAGTTTTGCTAGAATAAAGAAAATATATTATGTGTTTTCTTCTCCGCTGTCCTCACATGGAGTTGGCGTGCAGTCTATCACTAGGCAGCATGCTCTTCAGTAGGAATGCTGGCTAGTAATACTGACAGTAGGTAGCAGTGCAGGGCAACTGCTCTTTAAATAGTACTGCCAGCTAGGTGTCTAGGAAAAAATGTCATCTGATACATGTCCACTAAGATGGATAAGTTTAGAATTTGCTATCTTCTAAAGAGACATTAAATTTATGAATTCTGGTAATGCAACATTTTCAGTTTTATCCTGAATGACTAGCCTTTTATTAAATCATAAGCATCTGCTTAAAATCATTTATATTCCTTTAGTACTTATAAGAAATATATCTTTAATAAACTCCATTTTCTTGTGGTCTTTAACATACACTATGTTATATGTGATTATGAAATAATATAAATAGTTCCCTGTCTTGGAGAAAATGTACCCATCTAAAAAAATTGCAGATTTACCTTTCTGCAGTAGTAGATCCATCAGCAAACTCAGTGTCAGCTGAACTTTTCCTACTATTATTGGATCTCCAAGATGAAGCCAAAGGAAGTTCTTCTGAAGACATGGGTCTTGGCCTCTGGCCAATTCCAGATGGTTGCTGTAAACCTGCAGACTGTTCTTCAGTGCTTAAAACAGCTATAATTGCTCGTATGGTAGCTTCATCTACTTGAGACCAAGGTTTAGATGGCGCTCTCATTCGGCGTAAAAACAAGCTATGCCACTTCTGTCTCAGCTGTAGCAATAAACTGGCAGCCTATAATCAATTCAAATACAAGCAAAATGTGTATCACATATGTAAGAAGTTTCTTTATATTAGTTATGGTCTAAAACTGTCTCTAATGAACTACCTTACACTCAATATACTTTTCTACTCGTTTCATTCATTCTGTTGCATAAGTGAAAATGTTAGCCATCGTATTCTAGGCACTACTGATGCAGAAGGAAACAAACCAGCAAATACAGGAGACGGTAACTGCTGAGGTAGTATGTGTGGTTAATCCTGAAAAAGCACTAAGTATGGTAAAGAAGGAAAGATGCACTTAGCCTACTCATACCATCTACAGGCCATCCAAATGGTGATGGCCAGGAGGCAAACAGATTCATAAAAAGGTCTCATATAGAGATAGACTTGAGAGTCATAATTGTTGACAGTTCTAACACAGAGAAATAAAGTTACAGGAATTGTGCAGAGTGAGAGTGAAGAAAAGAGTAAGGCATACAAAGTAGAAAATTTAGAGCACAAGCACTTAAAATGTACAGAAATGACTACAAAGGCAGAAGAATGAAAAAGGATTGACCATTTAAGACAGAAAATTTAGAGCAGGATTGAAGAGAAAAAAAATAAAGAGGGCAGGACAAAAAGGAGTCAGTGCACAGCAGCAGCAAGAATGAGAGCAAGATTATCAAAGACAGAGCAGTGTGTAACATGGAAGGCATGGTGGTCTTTGGCGAATGCAGTTTGATTGATGTGAATGGGAATGAGATTGCAGTATGCTCACATGATGAATACATGAACAAATAGGGCAATGGTTAAAAGAGTTAACCTACCCAGTGCTGACCACTCAGTTTGGTTGCCCCCCAAAATGAACAGAGAATGATTATTAAAAAAAAAAACCTACAATAACAAAAGGCTATGTCAAGAAAATCTTATATATAAATAACAAAAATGTTATCTCTCCCAATTCAGTTATGAAAACAGAAAAAGAATGAACTCACATTTTTCTCCAGAAAAGGTAAAAATAAATGCTGTTCTGTATTCAATACTCAATATTTTATATCCAGAAATACTAAAATATTGCTACTATAGCTTAGATGGTTTTGATTCCTCTAAAAGTTCACAATGAAACAATCAACAGTACTGGAAGATGAGACCTTCAGAAACGACAATGGCTAGAAACACTTCTAAGACGTTTGAGAGATGGAGTCCATCTCCTTTGCCCTTCAGCTTTCCATCATGGAAGGACACACTAATCTTCACTACTGAGGGCACAGGGTGTAAGTGTCATCTGGTAAAAGGAGGAACTCTCACCAGCACCCTGATCTTAGACTGAAAAATTTCTGTTTGTTAAAAATTACCCAAATTATAGAAGCACAAATGGAACAAGATAATAGCCACACATAGATACAGGGCCACATCTATGTTGTTTTGCATCCTCTGACAGAAGAAAAACATGATGTGACAGAGAATGTATAAGGGAGTTTATGAAAATTGAAAACCAAGCCATAGGTAATTTTTAATATTAAAGTACCAATATTGAGGATACAAATTTTAATACGCTATTTCAATTCATATTAGCTAAAAGAAATTTATGTCTTATTACAAAGTACTTTACCTCTGGCTCTAATTTGAAGTTAAGCCATTCATCAAGTTTCAAAGCAGCCAAATTGGCAGTGGTTCTGTCTTCCATCTCACTGTCACTGCTGTCGTTGGGAATGCCGTCCGCTGTCATAACACAGGAAAAATTAACCACTTTATCTAATACTACAAAATGGCAGAGAGCAGCAGATCAGATACTTCTTACAGTCTAACAGCTCATGTGGGAAGTTCATCTAATCAAACAGAATATAAACTTAATTTAAATATATAAAATACGAGCCAACAAGATGTCTCAGCACTGCACAAGCCTTACTTGATGCCCAGAACCCATGGAGGAAGAAAAGAAGAGACTCCAAAAACATGCTCGATCTTTACACAGTTACCAAGAGGTAATGGTGAATTTAATACAGGATACAGATAAATATAGCATACTGAACTTTCTGAAAAAAAAAAAAAAAACATTAACTAAAATGAAAAAAGCTGTTGCATTCAAAAAGAAATACAAGACAACTACTGAATTTTAAAAACAGGGACAATTATCAGAGTATTTTAGCAGTATAAGGGTAGGAAAGCATTACAGGTAGGTCTTTCACTAACATACTAACTTTATTGGTAAACAAAAATAATAAATGAGGGTACAGTGTAAGTGCAATTGATAGTTATGTTGAAGAAGATATAGATATACCCAAAGCTTCAAGATTCCAAATTTAGGAGGTATCTTTAAACATTCTAGAAAATGATACATAAGTACTATTTAATTAGTAGTATAGATAAAGGAAAAACACTCCCAAAAGGGGAGGGAAGTACTTTAATGCAAATCTACCTCACTGAGAAAAATAATCTTAAGAACTAAATTACAGAAAACAAAAACAATATTCATCACTGCAACAGAAGAATTACGTTTCTCAGCTCTGAAAGTAATAGTATAAGATTAATCGATTTGAATTTACAGTAATCTAAACAACTTAAAATGTGGTAGAAAAGAATAAAAGTTTTAAAGCTATAAAGCCATTTTCCCAGGTTAGCAGGATTAATATTGTGAAATGCCTATACTATTAAAAGCAATCTATAGATTCAATATAATCTCTATCAAAATTTCAAAAGACATTCTTCACAGAGCTAAACTAAAAAGAATCCTAAAATTAATATGGAAATATATACACATACAAACAAAACAAACCAGCCAAAGATGAATAGCAAAGCAGCTTTAAGCAGAAAGAACACAGCTGAAGATCTCAACATTATTCAAAATCAAACTATATTACGAAGTCATGGTGTTAAAGGCAGCATAGTACTCACACAAACACTGACACATAGCAGACAACTAATGGGTGACCATAGATAGATGACCCAGAGATAAAGCCAAACAGCTCCATAGCAGCACCTAACTTTTGACAAAGGTAACAACAACAACAAAGAAACAAACAACCCCCCCCAAACCCCACAGAAAAAAATAAAACCTTTGCAACAAATAGTATTTACAAACTTGGTATCTACTTGAAGAATGAAATTAGATATGCATCTCTCACTCTGCATAAAAATCAACTTAAACTAGATCAAAGACCTTAAAACAAAAACCACTTAGAATGCTAAAGAAAATCACAGGGGAAACACTTCAAGACATATGCCAAATTCTTGAACAGAATCCCCATTAGCACAGGAAAAAGGCCTCAGCAACTGACAAATGTGATTACATAAAAAGTTTCTACATGGCAAAACTTGTATCAAAACTAACAGACAGCCTTCAGAAGGGCTTAATTTCTAAAATAATTAATTTCTGAAATAAATAACTATAAAATTAAGCAAAAAACCAAACTCCTGCCAATCAATATTGGTCAATGATCTTAACAAAGTTCTCAAAAGAAGCAACATAAACATGTGCTAGTTCCTTCTGGTCCACAACTTAGCCCAGAGCAGAGGCAGTGCTCCAGACCCCCTCCCACACCCAGAGACAGCTTCACTCCCAGGAGGTCAATAAAACCAGGCTCACAAGTGAGACACTCACCCAGCCCCTCCTGGTCCCAACACAAGGCTTAATTGGGACCCCCCACAGGGCAGTCATTAGAAGTTTCTCAAACAAAAAAGCCTAGGGTTAGATGATTTTAATACAGAATTCTATCAGACTTTCCAAGAAGACTTAATACCAATATTTCTCAAACTATTCCACAACATAGAAACAGAAAGAATACTACCTAATTCATTCTATGAAGCCACAGTTACGTAAATCACACAAAGACAAAACAAAGAAAGAGAACTTCAGATCAATTTCGCTTATGAATATCAATGCAAAATTACTCAATAAAATTCTAGCAAACAAAGCCCAAGAATACATCAAAACCATCAATCACAATTAAGTAGGCGTCATCCCAGGGTGGCAGGTATGGTTCAATATACAGAAATCCATCAATGTAATCCACTATATAAACAAGCTCAAAGGAAAAAAAAAATCACAGAATCATCTCATTAGATTCTGGAAAAAAAAAAAAAAACCTTTGACAAAATATAACACAAAAAGTCTTGAAAAGATCAGGAATTCAAGGCACATACCTAAACATAATAAAAGCAATACACAGTAAACCAACAGCCAAATCAAATTAAATAGAGAGAAACTTGAAGTACTCCCACTAAAATCAGAGACAAGACAAGGCTGTCC
Organism: Arvicanthis niloticus; assembly: GCF_011762505.2. Classification (NCBI taxonomy): domain Eukaryota; kingdom Metazoa; phylum Chordata; class Mammalia; order Rodentia; family Muridae; genus Arvicanthis; species Arvicanthis niloticus. Next base: position 24,180 of record NW_023046306.1, read on the forward strand.
ACTCTCTCCCTATTTATTCAATATAGTACTAGAAGTTCTAGCTAGAGTAATAAGACAACAAACAGAGGTCAAAAGGATACAAATTGGAAAGGAAGAAGTCAAGGTATTACTATTTACAGATGATATAATAGTATATACATAAGCGGCCCTAAAAATCACCAGTCTACAGATTCAATGCAATCCCCATCAAAATTCAGTTCTTCACAGAAATAGAAAGGATTCTCAACTTCATCTGGAATAGCAAAACAACAACACCCCCAGGATAGCAAAAACAATTCTCAACAATAAAAGCACTTCTGGGGGAATCACCATCCCTGACTTTAAGCTGTACTACAGAGCAATAGTGATAAAAATGGTATGGTAGTAGTCCAGAGACAGACAAATCAATGGAATAGAATTGAAGACCCAGAAATAAACCAACACACCTATGGTCACGATCTTTGACAAAGAAGCCAAAGTCATACAGTAGGAAAAAAAGAAATCATCTTCAACAAGTAGTGTTGGTCTAACTTGCTGTTTGCATGTAGAAGAATGCAAATTGGCCCATATTTATCACCCTGCACAAAGCTCAAGTCAAATGCATCAAGGACCTCAACTTAAAACCAGATACACTGAATCTAATAGAAGAGAAAGTGGAAAATAGCCTTGAATGCATGGTCACAGGGGAAAACTTCCTGAACAGAACATCAATGGCTCAGGCTCTAAGATCAATAACTGACAAATGGGAATGTCATAAAACTGAAAAGTTTCTCTAAGGCAAAGGACACTGTCAATAGGACAAAAACGGCAACCCAGAGATTAAGAAAAGATCTAACCCTACATCCAACAGAGGGTTAATATCCAAAATAAACAACTCTCTAAGACGTTAGACTTGAGAGAACCAAATAACCCTATGAAAAAATGGGGTACAGAGCTAAACCAAGACTTCTCAACCAAGGAATCTTGAATGGCTGAGAAACACCTAGAAATGTTCAACATCCATAGTCATCAGGGAAATGCAAATCAAAACAACCAAATCAAAACAGAATGGCTAAGATCAAAAGCTCAGACAACACTATATATTGGCAAGGATGTGGAGAAAGAGGAACACTTCTTCATTGCTGGTAGGACTGAAAGCTGGAAAATCCTCTGAAATCAATCTGGCGGTTCCCCAGGAAATTTGAAATAGTTCTCCCTAAAAACCCAGCTATACCACTACTGGGCATATACCCAAAAGATGCTCCAACATATAACAAGGACACGTGCTCTACTATGTTCATAGCAGCCTTATTTATAATATCCAGAAGCTGGAAACAACCCAGATGTCCCTCAATGGAAGAATGGCTACAGAAAATGTGGTACATTTTCACAATGGAATACTACTAAACGATGATTTCACGAACTTTGTAGGCAAATGGATGAAACTAGAAAATGTCATACTGAGTGAGGTAACCCATACTCAAAAGCACATATATAGTATGTACTCACTAATAAGTAGATATCAGCCCCAAAGCTCAGAATACCCAGGATACAACTCACAGACAGTATGAAGCTCAACAAGAAGGAAGGCCAAAGTGTGGATGCTTGCTTCAAACTCACTTAGGAGGAGGAACAAAATAATCATGGGAGGCAGAGGGAGGGAGGGAGGGAGAGACCTGGAAGGAGAGGGGAGTGGGGAGGAAAAACAGGGGGAGGGGGCAGGACCAGGTATGGGAAGAGACAGGAGAGAAGTCCAGAGGGCCAGGAGAACAAATAAATATAAGTAGCAGTGGGGGTGGGGAACTCAGGGAACCACTAGCTAGGGGTTCAAGAGGCTCCTAGGACCCAACGGGGATGACCTTAGCTGAAACACACAACAGTGGGAAGACAGAACCTGAAAAGACCACCTACAATAGGTAGACACAGCTCTCAGTGGAGGGATGGGGCCACTCACCCATCTAAAAATTTTTAACCCAGAATTGTCCCTGTCTAAAGGAAATGCAGGGTCAAAAATAGAGCAGATGCTGAAAGGAAAGGCCATCCATGCAATTCATTCCATCCACAGACACCAAACCCCAACATTATTGCTGATGCCAAGATTTGCTCGCAGACAGGAGCCTGGTATAGGTCATCTTCTGAGAGGCTCTGCCAGAACCTAAGACAAATACAGATACTCACAGACAACCACTGGACTGAGCCCAGGAACCCCAATGGGAAGAGTTAGGGGAAGGAATGAAGGAGATGAAGGGGACTGTAACCCCATAGGAAGAACAACAGTAACTGGACCCCTCAGAGCTTCTAGGGACTAGACCATCAACCAAAGAGCATACATGGGCGGGTCATGGCTCCCTCTACATATTTAGTAGAAGACTGCCTTAGCTGTTATTAGTGGGAGGTGGGGAGCTTGGTCCTGTGGAGGCTTGATACCCCAGAGAAGGGGGATGCTAGAGGGATGAGGTGGGAGTGGGTGGCTGATGGGGGAGTACCTTCTTAGAGGCAAAGGGGAGTTGTAGGGGTTGGGGGGTTCTTGGAGGGGAAACTGGGAAGGAAGATAACATTTAAAATGTAAACAAATAAAATAACTTAAAAAACAAAACAAGCACTTTTAACACTTTAGAAAGTAACATCTATCCACCAAAAAAATGCAAATCAAAACTACACTGAGATTCTATTTCATCCTTGTCAGAATGGCCAACATCAAACAAAAGAAAAAAAGACAAAAACAAAAACCAAAGACAAAAAATGCTGGCAAGGTTGGATAAAAAGAGACCTCATCTAGTAAAGCCACTGTGGAAATCAGTGTGTGGGCATCTCAAAAAAGCTAATACAGAACTAGGGGTTCTGCCCAGCTATACCAACCATATGTATATAACCAAAAGTTCCTTGTATCCTACTGTAGAGATGTGTTAATCTATTCTTTTCGCAAGTGCAAGGAGGTGAAATCAGCTTAGATGTTCATCAATACATCAATGAAAATGTGGTATATTTTCATAAATACAATGGAAAGTGCTCTACCATACAGAAACATGAAAAATCCACACAACTGGAAAACATGTTAAGCAAGGTAAATCCAGACTCAGATATTAGCCTCTAACTATGCAGACCCTATCCTCTGTTAAATATGTATATCTAGATGATAGTAAATATGGACAGAGGCCAGGAAACTAGAACAGAGCCTATTTGACTGGGAGAAAAAAGAAAAGAGCCTTCATGTAGAGGAAAGACATGCAACAGAAGGGAAGGGAAATCTGTGGTCAAAGGGTATTGAGAGGAAGGAGGCAGAGAAACAAGAGTGATTCTAGCACTGCACAGAATCAACTAAGCATGTATAAAATCCCATTTTGGAATCCTATAAGCTAATTTATACAATAAAGTAGTAATAAAAAATTTAAAATATAATACAACTTTTATAGAAAAATAGCAGTATCTAAATTAAGTAAATATGTAAAAGATGAAATAAACAATTCAATAAGAAATAAATGACTGTAAGGAGATTTATCTCTTGAAAAGAACAGAACCAAAAGTGCAAAGGAAATCTTTAATTTTTAAAGATTTAATGTAAAAAGAAAAACCCAAAACTAACTAACTAACTAAATAAATAAATAAATAAATACAGAGCCATTACTCTGGATGGCCTGGATATAAGGAAGAGCTTTTTACATGTTTTTGTAAGTAACTGCTTAATTAAACCAATTAAAATTGCTTAATTTTAAACCAAGGAAATTATTGAATAAATGAAAAGAAGGAATGATGGCAATGAACCAAAACTCCCACCATAGCTACTCTCTTAGGAGTTACCTGCCATAATATTTTCGGGGTTGGGAGCTGAAATGGTACCTCACTGTGTAGCCCTGACTAGAACTCACTGTGTAAACCAGACTGGCTTTAAATTTACAAACCCCCTGATGCCTCTGCCACCCGAGGGTCAGAATTACAAGGGTGTATTACTATATGGGTTCCTGTCATGTCAATTCTACTCTCTCCATGAAACTCAATCTCCTCTGAGGCCATCTGTCACTGACACTGCTCTTGACAAGAAAACTGATAAATGCCATATTGCTAAAACCCAACTTACAATTTTCAGTCTACATCTTTTCATTCAAATAGCAGTTAACAGAGCCAACCATTTCTTTTTTAAAACATATTTACCTTCAACATTTTCTCCCTCTCCTGTAAAAACATTCTCATGTCTTTAAAATATTTACAATCTGATAGCTCTGAAATGTGTACTTCCCATGCCTCTTTCCTAAACTCCTAAGAGATACAGACAGCAGAATGACTTCTAAAATCACTTCATTTAGGGTCTCCCAATCATCTCAGCCTTAAACATATCTAAAAATACCTCGTCTTAAAACATACATAGCTTCTAGGTTTTTTCCTACACTCCTTCTAGTTTTTCAATTTCCAATAAGTGGTAGCATGGGCTGGAGAGGCAGCTCTATGGTGAGGGATGCTCAGTGCACAATCACAATGACCACAGTTAGGACCCCAGCACACACAGTAACAAACCAGGTGTTCTGCCCACAAGAGAATCATGGAGCCATGCTGGCTCCCAGATGAAGTGAGAAAGCACAAGCTGCAGGTTCATGGAGAGCCTGCCACAAAGGGACAGGCAGAATGAGCGACAGATGAAGACACCTAATGCTATCTTCTGACATTCCCCCAACACTTGCACATTCATTATATTCTTAAGCAGCCCCAACATATAAAATAAATAAAAATGGGTATCATTATTCAGCAACCTACTATAATAAAAAACCTGAAAATGTAAAAATAGCATTAGAAAAAATAATTAAATATAAGTAGAAAAACATTATTTTCATAAAGAAGAGAATATTAGTTACTTTTTAAAAATTATCTTTACTTATATTATCACTTAAACTCAAGTAGAAAACAAACATTTTCCCATCAGTAAGATTAATAAAAATAAACCCCAACAACCTGTTAACTGAAAATAAATTTCAACAAAAGTGAAATATATTACTATTTCCTGTCTCAGTATACCAAATATACTTTATAGTATTTCCTTATTGTCTCAGTATATGAAATATACCTTATTATCCCCTAACTACTTCATTATATCAAATATTCCTTTGTTTTCCTAATTGTCTCACTATGTCAAATATAATTCATTATTTTCTAATCATCTCATGTTATAAACAAAACACACAAATGCTTGTATTTTTATGATACTGGCTTAGTTTATTTCATATACTTCTTCATACTACATTTACCTCTAAAAGACGAAGGCTCCTGAAGAGCATTACTTGCTAGTCTCGCTGGTCCACAGAACACTAGGACAGTAACAGGTGTCACTGCTGAACAACATCTTATGTTAGCAATCCTATGAGCTCTGGTCATCTCATCATAAATAAGCCAATCTGTGGGCAATGCCTGAACTGCTGCAGTTTGACCATTGGCTGGAGGAATCTATTAAGACAGACAAAAAAAGAAAGAAAGAAAGAAAAAGAATAAAAGAAAGAAAAAAGAAGTTAATCCCTTAACTTACTGGGAATACTTTAAGTTCTTTAGTAAAACATACAGTGTCCATTAGTACTCAAAAAGTGAAGCAAGCCCTTGTTCTGGTTTATACAGATTCCCTCACTACTTTTTCAATGTTACCTCTTCTAAGATTTAATATTTTATTATACACATTTTCCAAATTATTTTGCTAAAGCAGAGGTAGTTGGAGTATTTTGCTTATCTTCACTACCACAAGGTCTAAGAGCATTAAAAATGTTTTACCTTTTTGTATTGCGGCTGACTGAGAACTGAAGTGGGATGGAAGCGTACTTTTTTTTCCTTTGGCCCTGTCAATACTACATTCTCTCTGTCCACATGGACTAAATTAGGATACATGCCTGCTACCAATGCAGCTTTAACAACAGCCCAGTTCTCGGAGTTTGTGTTAACATCTCGAATGTCACCACCACCTCGTGCTCTAACAAAACCTAGGTGGACAAAAAGAGCACACTATTATGTGTGCACACTACATAATCTTTTCTATTATGCAAAAGTCACTTTAACATTTATGGACATTTGACAACATAAACTGTAACCTCATATAAATGTAACAATATCTAACACCATGATTAATATTATCCATTCTGGCAAGTGTGAAGTATAAAACCAATAGAGCAAAGTGTAGATCTGTTCAGGCTAGATGAAGTATGTGAGTCACTGGGAAAAGATACCATATGTAACTCCAACTGAACCTCAATGGATCCCCCTGTTCACTGTCTGAGCATTTGGGATGTTGGTGGATGTCTATTATGCCTGGCTCTATATGCACATTCTTCAGTGAAGTCATTGATCAGTTGCTGTGTTGGTTAGCTTTTTGTCAACCTGACAAGTTAGAGTCATCTAAGAAGAGGAAACCTCACTTAAGAAAATACCCCCATCAGCTTGGCCTCTAGACAAGTCTGTGAGGTATTTTCTTGATTGCTGATTGCTGAGGAAGGGGTCAGTCCACTCTGGGCAGTGCCATCCCTGGCAGGTAGTCCTGGATGGTCTAAGAAAGCAGGCTGAGTAAGCAATGAAGAGCAAGTCAGCAAGCAACATTTTTCCAGAGCTTCTGTCTAGCTCCTGCCCTGACTCCCTTTGGTGATGTACAACTATATGCTGAAATAAGCCCTTTCCTTCCCAGATTGTTTTTTGATCATGGTCTTTATTTATCATAGCAAAAGAAATCAAACCAAGACAGCTGCTACCATAAGCATTCTCCAAGTTCACAACTTGAAACTCAAACCAGTCTTTTGACTTCTATCAATATTTTGATTTTCTCAGACATCAACTCTATAGTTAAGTATGAATGCTGTATGCTTCAATTTTAAAATTACTTCATATTTTCCCATACTTAAAACAAATCTAAATTCTCAATTATCTTGTTTCCCCTAATACTTTGGCTAACCTATAAAACCAGATTTGGATACTAATGGATATCACGTTGGTTAACTATGTTACTTAAAGAACAACAAAACCTTCAAAGAAGCCATTCTAAAAGAAAACAATAACATTAGAAAAATTATATACTTTCAAGTTATTACCAATCATTTTACTGTTCCACATGTATACAACAACCATATTAATCTACTTAAATGTTTATATTTAAGTGTGTGTGTACTTAAATTCACAGAGTTAAATAACTTTTGATTGGAAGAGTCAAAAGTAAATATAACAACTTATTATATTAGCAAAAATTCAAAGTTTCTCTGCCAACAGTATCAACAGGGTCTACTGATCATGTTCATACAGTCTTACACACACTCTCACACATATAGTTCATATAGTTTTACACAGCCAGTGTAATAAGCAAAAGCACAGAGGATAGAGAAGCATACACATCAGCTCATAACACAGATAGTGTGTTGTAAAGAGAACAGGAACTGGCGTCACTTTAAATCTGAAAACATGAAGGAAAAGCAGGTGTCCTATGTAGAAAATCCTTACCTGATGCTCTAAGTTGACCAAGCAATTGTGTTCTCATGCCTATAATGATTTCCATGGTAGCTTGTGAAAGAAAATTCTTTTCACAAAAGGCACGCTCCCACCCATCACTTCGTGCTTTCTGCCATGCCTACAAAAAAAAATAAAATAAAATAAAATAAAAAATAAAAAGAAAAAAAAAACAAATAAATAAACAAAAAAACCCACAGAATCTGTAACAAGAATTGTCTACCAATCACATCTGGTGCAACAAAATAATACCACTACTGTATTAATCACTCAAGGTAAAGTATTATTCTGATAGTTTTATAAAAGTCTAAAATTTTATAATCAAATTAGACTTGTCATTTAGTTTATACACAACCGCTATCATTGTCAACTGAGTTTCAAAAATCTCAATAAGAACTAAACACCACATTTAACAATAAAGAAAAGTAACAGTACCTGAAATGCTCTCAGAAGTGCCATGTGGTCACTGAAAGTCCCTGCAGTGAAACGTTTCCTACAAAGCATAGCTGCACGTTTTTGAGAGGCCTGGGTAGGCAGTACAAAAGGATCACGATAAGCTAGTGTGCAGGCAATTGTAAGGATGGGGTCCAGACACTTTAAAACAACAGCACACAGGACCATTTTCCCAAGATGTGGTTCTACTGGCAAATCAGCCAAATGATACCCAAGTTCAGTCAGATCTTCCCATGCATCCATTGCATCTATTGTCTAGGTAAAAGGAGGAAAAAAAGATTGACATACCCCAAAATGATGTTTAAATTAAAAGCCCAGCCCAGTAAGTATGAAATAATGTAAATATTCTTTTGCTATCATGTCACATAAAAATATATTTTGTATTAAATATATATATATAACAACTATATCTACTATTTTAAATTATAAAAGCACTAAAGTACTGATCAAGTAACAATTTTTAAAAGAATATAATTATTTAAAACATATCCTTATTTAGCTTAAATTTTAAGTTGAAAAAGCAAACAAGTAAAATAATTAAAATACCAACCTTAAGCATCTGAACGGCATTTCTTACAATTAAAGCAGGAGGTGGTTCAGGAGCTTTCATAAGGAAGTCGGCAATGGTACAATTAACTGGGGCTAACAGCTTGGTATGTAAACAAAGTTCCTGAAACCACAATGGCAAAAAAATTAGAAAGAGCAAAACTATACCACTGGCTTTTATATTAAGGAAACCATGAGAACTATGTGTGCCAATCACAGACTATCAAGGTCTCAGAGACAAAGGAATAGGGGAGGAACAACATCTTCAGTGAACCTTGATCGGAACGCCCTCAACTTACACCAAAATGATCACTGCCACTTGTGGCAGCAGTTTTTCACAGCTTTTACCCACACCACTTAAAGAGAAACTAGCCGAACAGTAAGTCATTTTTCTTCCTTTATGATCACATCATTCTATCATCGTTTTCCTTTCAACAAATATTTGGGTGTTTATGACAGAAAGGCATATGCAACAAATGAATGGATGACTGCTCTTTTGAGTTTATAGCAAAATGGAAAAAAAAAGACCTTAGATTACTTCAGCACATCATTATTTACAATTTCGTATATCTGTGCTAAGTGCTATGAAAGGATACTGGGTGGGGGCAGTGCATAAACTGTAATCAAGTTCCAGAAGAAGCTGGAGAAGGAGGCTAGGAGAAGTCAAAGAGTTTCCAAGAAGAAATGACACTTACACTAAGATGTACATAATAGGAGTTTAACTAAGATCTATATAATAGGACTTTAATCATAAACTAAGTTAGGGAAAGGAATTTAGAAATGGGTTAACATACATGAAAGCAAAATAAATAAATATAATGTTAAAAAAAACCCACTAAATCTACTAAGAGTAGAAACATCAGGACAGGGGACTGGAAACATTTGAAGAGTTTATTTAATAATTTAGGTTCCAAAAGTTTTTAATTATATCTTAGAGAAATTAAAAAAAATCTTGCAAAGACATTGGAAATATGAAATCACAGGGATATGAATGTTAAAAACATGATTCTGTCTCACTTGAAAGACAGGTATCTAGGCTAAGAGACTAAAGAACCAATGTGGGGCTGGACAGACAGTTAGGTGGTTAAAAGCACTTGGTGCACAGCAGTGGAGCCAGGCTGGGATCCTAGCACTCACATCAGGCAGCTTACAGCCTTCTGCAACTCCACCTCCAGAAGATGTGAGGAAACATGCTGGCTTCTAATGGCACAACATACATAGGCATGCTTACATACAGACACACAAACATGCATATAAAATAAAAATAAAATGAGGAAATCTTTCAAAAACAGAATTAAACTATATTCTTCTAGTAGTTTTTCATGAAGGCAGAAAACTCAAAGAAATGCAATGAAGATTTGGAGATCTCGGTGAATACAGAATTACAAAGGTAGAGGCTCAGCATCTTACATGATAATGTTGGGATTACCTTCTACAACTAAGATTTGGCTCCTAATCCTACCTAGAATTTTCAAAATCCACACTATATATTTGAGACTCCTAAAATGCTAGAATTAGGTGTATACACACACACTCTCTCTTTCTCTCTCTCTCTCTCTCTCTCTCTCTCTCTCTCTCTCTCTCTCTGTCTCTCTGTCTCTGTCTCTGTCTCTGTCTCTCTCTCAAATGGTTCACATACTTTAAATGTATTCCAGTAACTTTAAAAAATATCTGAAGGTTCAGTAACATTTACAGAGAAAAATCTTTTCTGTAGATATATCCCATTTCATAAAATTTATGATTTTATTTTGTAAACTGAATTTATTCAAGCCCAATCTGTAGAAAACAAATGGGACCTGTCCCCTCACCCAGAGACAAAGCCTTAGAGCTTTAGGTCTACCTGCAATGGCATTCTCAAGAGTTCTGGAGTCTGAAATTCCAGCATGTTCTGAAATCGAAGTCTACTGAACAGACGGAAACAAATTCCAGGTCTACATCGTCCCGCCCTTAAAATAAAACAAATAATTAAGCCTCAGATAAGGAATAAAGACAGTAATAATGAAACTTCACACTAATGTGATTCAGGAGACAGAAAAATGAATCATGATCAAGCCACATGAGTTCTAAACCTTATTTAACCTCTATGAATACATTTATAACGTGTTTTGTGTGCTGGGACTCAGTATTATCATTTACTGAGCAAGATTCATAAACATGTCATCTGCAGTTATAGCTAAAGAAAAAAACGCACAAAGAAATCAAAGTTAATAACATAAATTTGAAATGAAATGAAACTCAAAGCATGAATGTTTAGTAATTTAAATTGAATCAATTTCACTAAGACATTATCAAACACTATGTTCAGGCCCACTGATCGGAGTTGTACAAATTGTGGGTTACATAACAAGAAAGCCTTGACATTTACTCCATCATCACAGAGACATTTTCTTAGAAAGCATCAGAAAATATAATGAAGTAGTCTCCTTTTAGTTCTTCTAATTAGGAAAATAAGTACTATCTGGAATGGATGACAGATACTTCTTCTTATGGAGTTCACAACCAAGAAAGGATAAAGAAAACTCTTCCTCTCCCAGCAGCTAACAACTTCCAATAGCTCCAGTGATACAGGTGGGAATATGTGCTCAATTCCCCTCTCTCCCTCCATGTTGATGTCTGACATCACTTGGGCTTGCAACATAGCCTAAATTTAACTTTTGAAAAATTACCCCAAAAGGGCCAGTGACATAGCTCAGAGATTATAGGCATTTGCCATCAAGCCCAGAGACTTTAAGTTCTATTCTCAGGAACTACATGGTAGAAGAAAGCCAGTTCCTGAAAGGTATCATCTGAATACCACACATGTGCCATAGCATGTATGTGTCTCTAACAAACATTGAAAATAAATTAAGGAAAATAATTTAAATTTTTCTAGTTAATCAATTTTTTAAACTATCAAAACAGTTTGCTTGGCAAAGATACTATAAAATTAAGACTACTGTTTAAACTAACATATTATAAAAGAAAGAATATATGACAAATATGTAATGTATATGGTAATAATATCACAGGCAATTAAATGAATGTAAATTATGCATGAAATTATGCATACAATGTACATTACCTGCCTTTGCGCTGTATGGCACTAGCTTTGGAAATCCATACCATTTTTAACATTGTAACAAAATTCAGTGCATCAAAGGATTTCTGTAATATTTAAATCATTTTTATGTTAAAACATAATCCATACTAACGAAGAAATAAGAAATATTGTTGACATATTTTTTACATGCCAAGTTAAACTTAAAGCCCCCTCTTGATTAATTAGAAGAAACTGTTTTTTAAAAACTCAGGTTTCCTGATTTTAAGTACTCTAATAAACAGTAAATGGCAAACTAAACTTAGAAGACCTATACAATTCCCCATGCTGTGCTTTTCAGAGCTGTTTGCAGTTCTCTGCTGCAGTGTAATAACAAGCAATTCTCACAAGACACCAAGACTTTATTGTGACATCAACATGGCTACCTAGACATAACCTGAACAAGGACAACATCAATGGACATTCTGCCATGGAATGGCGAAAGTTTGCTGAGACTCAACCCTAGACAAAGAATTATAGGCAAATGGGGAATACTGAGAGCAGGAGATATGGTCTTCCCAAGACAAGAACATGCTAATTAGTGGTCAGTCCTGAGGCATATATACAGGTTACATTAGACACACTGAGCAGGCTGAATTTATATATTTAGGAGAGACAGAGAGACACAGAGAGAGACAGAGACATAGAAAGAGAGAAGAGAGAGAGAGAGAGAGAGAGAGAGAGAGAGAGAGTAAAACAAAGGTATTTTCAGAAAAATATTTATTTGCTGAAATGCTTCTCAAGGAGTAAATCTCTGGAAAAATGATTTACCAAACTAAACATTTCAAAGTAAAAATTTTTAACCATTTCTACTTAACACCCTGCTGAGTTACCATGAAGTAAGCCTTCCCTGTATGTTTCAAAGGAAAATATAAAAAGAATCATTACTGCTCTCCCCATGGGGCCGCAAACCCTTTCAGCTCCTTCAGTCTTCTAACCTCTCCACTGGGAACCCCATGATCAGTTCAATGGTTAGCTGTGAGCATCTCCTTCTGTATATGTCAGACTCTGGTAGACCTCTAAGGAGTAACAATACCAACCAACCAGAGTTCTCAGGGTCTAAACCAGCAGCCTGGGAGCACACAGGGAGGGACCCATGGCCCCACTTGTATATGTAGGGGAGGATGGCTTTGACGGGCATAGGTCAGAGAGGAGGTCCTTGGTCTGTGAAAGCTGGATGCCCCAGTGTGGGGGAATTCGAGGGCAGGGAGGTAGGAGTCGGTGGGTGGGGGCACATCCTCATAGAAGTAGGAGGCGGGGGATGGGTCAGGGGGTTTCTAGGGAGGAAGGTGAAATGGGGAAAGGGGATAACATCTGAAATGTAAATAAAATATACAATAATAACAATAATAATAATAATAGTAGTAGTAGTAGTGGCACTGGGCAGCTGAAGAAGACAATAAAATTCTTTTGCAAAGAAAATAAATAAGAAAAAAAAAGAAAATAAAAAAGAATCATTAATGCCAGCCTGTCTCAAAGTACCTAGAGTGAATAAATATATGCTGGAGGAGAAATTTTTCTTTGTTTCAGGCTTTTTTAATTGAGACAGGGTTTCTCTGTGTAGTCTTGGCTGTCCTGGAACTCTATAGATCAGGCTGGCCTCAAACTCAGGGGTCTACCTGCTTCTGCCCCCCAAGAGCTGGGATTAAAGGCATGAACAACCAACCACCATCTGCTAGAAGAAATATTTTTAAATACATTTCTAACTAAAATATGTATTTCAAGCATTCAGTGTCCTTGTTTCTCTTGTATAAAATTAATTACAGAGAGCAAATATAATGTATTCTCTAATAACGAATTTTTGAAAATATGCTACTTAGCTTATAACAGCTGCTCCATTTGTTAGTTTTATATATAAAATAAATTTTGAAATTATCTCTGTGCATAAGTCATGATTTGATAACACCTAAAGAAATTAATTTCTAAAATACTCAAAACCTACTTCCTTCAGCTTTAAATAATTTAAGAGCAACGAATCTGCACTTTTTGTTTTCTCCTCTTTAAGACAGGTTCTTAGCACATAGCCAAGCTAGCTTTGAACTTAGACCATCCTGTCTCAATCTCCCCCATGCAGGGAGTGCAGGTATGCAACACATCTGGTAAATGTTGATATTTAAAGGCTTATTGCTTACCTCTATTGACACTATCATAGGAGGAACAGTTTATTCTTTCTTTACAATAAATTTGACCAAAATCTATAATAAATTTTATTCTCTGTAAGATAATTCTAAAATTATATCAAAACATTAATTTTAACACTAAAAATGATTACTTATATTCACTTAGTCATCTCTTCCTTAAAAACCAATTACTTTTATTATATGATCTACCAAAAGTTAGTAGCACTGGGAACTGTTAGTCATGTTAATACTGAAAGAAAACAAATGCTATTACTTATTTATCATAGAAAAAAAATTTTTGCAAAGGGCTCAGAAGTAAATATTTTACACTTTGAGGTCTTTGCTGCAATTTATGAAATGCCACAGTGGTATGAAAGAACCAACAGATAGCCAGGTAGTCATTTGCACTGTTGAATACATGTTGTGGTGTTCACCCTGATTTATGTTGCTGCTGGTTTTTATGCATGTGTGGGTGACTCTGCATCTGGAAGCCAGAGGTCCACAGCGTACATTTTTCCCGATTGTTTTCCACTATAGTTTTTGAGACTCAATGAACCTGGGGTGCACTGATTTGGTGATTTGTCTCCATCTTCCTAGCACTGGGGTTTGCAAGTACACAATGACATGTTCAGCCTTTTACAGAGGTGATAAGGACTGGAACTCTGGTTCTCGCACTTAAAGAACAAGGAGTGAGCCATCTCCCTAGCTCTAGATTCCAATATTATTTTCCTTTGTTAATCAAGGTTCTATCTTAATAAATATCTTTAAAACACCTACTATATACTATCTATGATGCATTAGATGATATCAATGAACAAGTGAAATATGACCCATCTCCACATATAGGAGAAAAACAGAAAATATGTAATCATATTGCCGTGATGTGACCAATTTTTATTATAACTATTCAAACTTTTTACTTTCTTAGTAGTAGTTAGTAAATAGAAATAATCTTCTTGTCTACTTCGTTGGAACACCAAAATATACCCCACATACTAAATTTAAGCTATAATAGTTTAGTAAAAACAACATATATTGTGTTAAATTCATCTATAAATTTTCCAGTAAATGAAGTCTCAGTCTTCATGAAGCACAAATACAACTTCTTCATACATACCTCTTTCACCTTACCAGAATCAATAACAAAGACAACATCATTGACAGTGATGCTTGTCTCAGCAATATTGGTTGAAAGGATCTGAAATGCAATATTATTTTATGATTAATATGAAAAAAGATCAATGAATTAAAAAACAGAACATAAACGATCTTATGATGCTTACTATTTTTCGGACACCTGCAGGAGGATTTTTTAATACCTTCTTTTGATCAGATGTCTGCATATTTGAATGAAGCATAAAGACTTGATACCTGTAAACAATTAAAAAAAAAAGTACTCTAGTACCTGTCAGTTAGCATAAGGAACAAGTACAAATCTTTAGTTTACCTATGTGTATTGTCAGCAAACCGCTTGTCATCAAAGAGGATACGATCCCTCAAACCAACAATTTCATCATATCCAGGTAGAAAAATTAATATTGCACCTTGAAAAAAACAATTTTAATATTTAATCTTATGAAATCAAACATAATAAACAAAACTAGTCATAAAGATAATATGATGTGAGTTCAAGTATTGGTATACAATAACAAAAGAATCACTATATGCATATATCAATAGAATTCCAGAAAAAATTTTATAAGTAAATACTAATTTCCAACAAAGTTTGCTCCAGTTCTTTCAAACAGTACTCACCAGCATCACAACTATGGCAGATATTATAGAGAAGATGCATGATCAAATCCAAGTCTACTTTTTCATCATCAAAACTATGATGGTAAGCTTTCAACAGCTCTCTGTCTTCTGTACTGAGGTCATTTCCATTTGTTTGAACCAAGGAACTTTCATCTAGATTTCCAAATTCCAACGAAGCGCTAAGAAAGACACCAAATCAGTTTTTACTGAAAAGAGTAAGACTTTCAAGACCAACGTTTCCCATTATTCCCACCAAATTCCCAATATCCCCTAAGGATGCTGTTACTTCAGTATTATCTATGTCACTTCATGTATTATCTGCATTGATTGCAAACATATCATTGAACTTAAAATTAATAAGTGCTTTTAGAAAAATTACAACCTGAAGACACGCCATTAAAAATGCAAAAATGACTTATAAATATATCAAGATGCTTAGCATAAATTGTCACTAAGGAAATATATACCCAAACTACAAAGGTGCCATTCCACAACCAAAAAGAAGGCTAACATTAAAGAGGCAGTTGAGTGATACGGATGGTACAGAAATACTAAAACGTTCCTAGAAAAAAATGTAGACTGATCCAGCAATGTTGTCACACTGGCAGTTCTCCAGAGGGAAAACAGTGCTTACTATATCACATAGATATTCTATTCCTAGGTACAGATGGAAGAGAAATGGAATAGATAGATAGATAGATAGATAGATAAGATAGATAAGATAGATAGATAGATAGATAGACAGACAGACAGACAGACAGACAGACAGACAGGGTTAGATATCTATATTAACTGTCAGTTTAAATATTTGTGTTCCTGCTTGTTATAGTCAAGAGTGAAAATAACCCAAATAGTCATAAATTGACAAATGAATCATGGCATATCAACAGAAGGGACTACTGGTTGGAAATAAAACAGATAAACTTTGAAATCAGTAAGATTTAAAAAAAAAAAAAAAAGAAAGTTACAAAAGACTGCATATCATATTGGTCTATTTACACAAAATGCCCAAAATACTAAGTTACAGAAAGAGGAAATAAACTGGTGACTAGCCTAAGAACTAGGAGAGTCAGGTGGGAAAATAAGTAAATGATGATGGGCCCATTTTTTTTTTTGTGTATGATTAAAATGTTCTAATGTTGACTGCGGTGACTCTGAAAACTTTAAAAAAAGTCACTAACTGTGAATTGAGGTAAGGCAGTATTTCAATAAAATTTTACTTTACAAAATAAAGTATTTTATTATAGTCTTGAACCAAGTGCCTCTGCTACATTTTAACCTCAAATTCCATATTTTAATTTTTTGAGATTTTTTTTAGTAAAGATATAGCTATATGAGAGTTTTTATTTAAGATAAAGTCAAATAGAAGCCATCAATGTATTCTCAAGTACATTAAAATCTGCTTTAGTATTTAAAAATCTATGTAATTTATGTAAGTATCTGAGTAAAATTATCTAAAAGTTCTAATGAAAAATAATTAGGAACCACAGACACAGATCTATGAAAGAATGTTCATATAGCATACTCAAGTCCAGAGTTCAATCTTCAGAAACACACACACAGAGGCACGCATGCATGCACACAAGGGGGGATGGCAGTGGGAATACCCATATTGCAATGGTGTTTTTTCTCATTTTGTTTTTTAGTCAAAGTAATGTTTGCAGTATTAATTAAAATACAAATTCATGGAAGCCTAATTAAAATCCACAGTCGCATGATCCAGGGCCCTTTTCAATACTTTTTAGCCATTTCTTTTTATTTACTGCCATCTATTTGCTACTATATTTCAATGTGTAGTCTGTACCTTTATTTTTTTTTTTTGCATTTCTAAAACAGTTTATTAAATATATGCTTTTTATTATTTGCAAAAACTGAATGAAAAGCTTTTATGTAGTTTGGGGAAAGTATTTTCTTCTTATCTCACAAATAAACCATCCCTGTGGATTTCTCTATTTTTTTTAAATTTTTTTATTGGATATTTTATTTACACTTCAGATGCCATCCCCTTTCCCCATCCCCCACCCCTTAGAAAACCCCTAACCCATGCTCCTTTTTCCTTTTTGCATTTATACACTTTTTAAAAATGTTAATTAAAGGCTTTATAAGTTTGGTAATGCTCAATCAGAGGTGTAATCCACTACCCAACCTAGATATATCAACCATCCTTGACTAGTGGAGACACTTGAACATCTGCCTCCATGCCCCCCCTTCTCTCTCTCATCACCTAGCTTCTCCTCTCCTTCTTCTCCTCCTCTTCTTACTCCTTCTCTTCCTCTCAGTATTCCTCCCACCTTAGCTCCTCCTACACATCACCCTTCCTGTTAAAATGAAACTTTTCTCTCAAAATACAATTAGAGCATAATTATGCCAATTTGTACCAGTGAGGTACAAGACAGTCCTAATACCCAGTCTACCATTTTGTTGACTAGCCAGAACTTCTGTCATCTATCCTAACTAAAACACTTAGTTCTGAACCTGGCTTTTTCCTTGGCTTTAGAATGAATGTCAGCTGAAAACCATCCACTCAAATCTTTTCTCTCAAGGTAAATAGCCAGGATTGGCTATGAGACTATAAGTTTTCAACCCCATCAGAAATCCAGAATGACTGAGTTAACTATAATTGTGGAAAGCACAAAGCATAGCTTCTAAAACTTAGCCAATTTATAGAGACCTCTGAACACCTGGACACTCCCTCTACTACAAAATGTTGGAGCATCTGTTCTTCCGCCTTCTGGCCCAGGATCATCTGACAGACCTTAGTGCTCCAGAATTATTAAGGGCTGATTACTCTGTCTAGGCAGATATAATCAGTTGACTATTCTGCAAGTGTGTCCTTTTCTGGACAGTAATTTGTCTGTAGATGGAAAGAGGCAATTCTTGTCTAGTGGCTGTCTCACCACAAGTGGAGTAACTCCAAAGATGCTCAATTTCTTCTTAGAATTCAATACAGGAAGCTGTCAGGAGCAGACAGGTCTCTAATCAAAATGATATGATAGTATACTTAAGTGACCCTAAAACTTCCACCAGAGAACTCCTAAACCTGATAAATAACTTTAGCAACATGGCTGGATATAAAATCAACTCAAACAAATCAGTAGCCTTCCTCTACTCAAAGGATAAACAGGCTGAGAAAGAAATTAGGGAAATGACACCCTTCACAATAGCCACAAATAAAATATCTTGGCGTGAATCTAACCAAGCAAGTGAAAGATCTGTATGACAAGAACTTCAAGTCTCTGAAGAAAGAAATCAAAGAAGATCTCAGAAGATGGAAAGATCTCCCATGCTCCTGGATTGGCAGGATTAACTTAGTAAAAATGGCCATCCTGCTAAAAGCAATCTACAGATTCAATGCAATTCCCCATCAAAATTCCAAATCAATTCTTCATAGAGATAGAAAGAGCAATTTACAAATTCATTTGGAATAAGAAAAAACATAGGATATCGAGAACTATTCTCAACAATAAAAGAACTTCTGGGGGAATCACCATCCCTGACCTCAAACTGTACTACAGAGCAGTAGTGATAAAAACTGCATGGTATTGGTACAGAGACAGGCAGGAAGATCAATGGAATAGAATTGAAGACCCAGAAATGAACCTGCACACCTATGGTCACTTGATCTTTGACAAGGGAGCTAAAACCATCCAGTGGAAAAAGGACAGCATTTTCAACAAGTGGTGCTGGCTCAACTGGAGGTCAACATCTAGAAGAATGCAAATTAATCCATTCTTATTCCCTTGTACCTTTTATTAAACCCTTTTGTCGTTTGATAACTTATCTCCACTTCCCAGTGTACCCAGGAACCTGATGGTCAAAGTCTAAGCCTAAAGGCTCTGCATCTTGATTTCTAATGAACCTCCCATTCCTGCCAAAGAGAGGAAGGAACATCATGTGTGTACAGGAGATGATTTCGCATGCTACAAACTTATCATAGAGAACTTAAAGGAAATCTACTAATTTTTGGCCTTTGCCATTGAAAGGTCACAGAACAAGTATATACAGAACTCTGACACTACAATCAGCTTGTTTCTCACTGGTACTGTGAGGTTTCTTAGCTTTGCTAAGTTAGTTACTTCTAATCATCATGATACCTATCACGTCAAAACTTATGAAGAACAGCTGTCAGCTACCATGGCCTGCTTCATGTCCTCTCTGCTCGTCAGTTTGAAACTTTCATTTTTTTCAAGATTTACTTTTATTTATGTGTATGGAGGCCATAAGAGAGCATTAGACACCGTGGAGCTGGAATCACAGGAAGTCTTGAGCCCCCTTTATATGAATGCTGAAACCTGTAGAAAGCATTTTTTAACACCGAGTTATCTACATAGGCCCCTAAATGTTCAAGCTTTAAAAAACAAAAATCACCATTCTGGTGTAGTGTGGGGAAATGCAGAGACAAATATACAAAATATACAAATATACATTTGAATCTACCATGCCTTGAATATGAGTATACATGTGCATACGGATTTATATATGATCACCTCTGTTCACATGCATGTGAGCCTATGTATGGAAGCCAGTGGTCAACCTCATTTGTTATTTCTTAGATACTATCCCCATTTCTTCTTGAGTCAGGGTCTCTTCCTGGGACCTGGAGCTTGCCAGGTAAATGGTAGTTTGGGTAGTCAGGGAGTCCCACTCATCTTCCTGTCTCCATCTCTCCAGTGCTGAGATTTCAGAAATGTACCATCACATGGGCTCTTTTTATGTGGGTTCTGGAGATCAAAGTTAGGTCCTCATGCTTGTTCAGTAAGCACATTACTGACTGAGCTACCTCCCCATTCTCCGTATACCATGTTTAAGTGGAAATCTCTCAAATTTTCAAAAAAGTTTTTAAATAAAGTAAATATAATACAATATGTCTTATTAACAACCTGAAGAAGATTCTTTTACAACTACAAAAGTAAATCTCTGGTCAAAGGAGTTTAAGTGCCTTTCCTTTTACAGCCTCTATGATTTACATGGCTACAATTTTTTTTTTAAGGTAGAATTAAGTTTAAATAATGTTAAGGTTTTACCTGTAAGATTCTAGAAGATCCACAATTTCAGTCTGTCCAAAGTGCTTAGCCCAATCTAAAGCCATCCTGCAAATTTCAAAGATATCAGACTGAGAAATAATTTGTTTTCAAAATTACCTAACTAGTCACCCAAATTATTTACTCATTATAGCTGTGCCATCAATTATTATACAATAGATTTTAAAATAAAGACAATCATAAGAAAATTTCAAAGGTATGTGCAACTATATAATGATCTACAAAGAATGGATACAATCTAAACTTACCAGCCATTTGATGCTTTACTGTGGACATTGGCTCCCATACTAATCAATTGCTCTACTTGACTCGTAAAACCCCGTCCTGCAGCAACCATCAGAGCTGTTGCACTGGTCTCACTATGCCTATAATCAACTAAAAGAAGAAAAGGGTAAATGTTCAAATATTAAAAACTTCCATTGTTTTAGTTAAGTAGTAGAACTGACTATCAAAATTAACCTGTGACTGGTTCCTTTATTTTAAATGACAGCAACATTATATAACCTTCAACTCTCCCAATCACAAAAAAATCCAAGACGATCTTGCATAAATAGGGTAGAATAAAGTCTATCTTTGGAGGGATAAGAAGAAATTATTTAAGCTTTACTTATATAATTAAGAAAAAAAGAAAGCTATTGGTTTGCAGAATCCTTCAATGGTGATTTTTTTAATCTACATATTTTCATTATGTTCATTAAATAACAAGATATAAAATTAAAGAATTTAAAAGTTAATTTTCATCAATAACTAGCAATAAATGCTTTAAAGCAAAGTTCTTAAGGATTTTAAGATACTATAATATTAAACTCAAGGAAATAAATGACCCAAGAAGAGAAATAAACACTACACACTTCGATGACCATAAAAGTAATTTAATAATCACCAAGAAACCAGGACGATAGTCAAGAGTCATAGTTAAGTATTTAAATTGTCTCATCAATATTTTAAAACAATATAGTAGACAAAGTGATAAACCAATAACAAGGCTGAATTAATATATGTATAAATAATCGTAATTTTAACAGCCAGCAGTGGTGTTACTCACCTTTAATTCCCCCTACTTAGGAGGCAAAGACAGGCAAACACTGAGTTAGAAGCCAGTTTGGTCTACAGAGTGAGTTCTAGGACAGCCAGAGCTATACAGCAAACCCTTGTCTCATAAAAAAATAAATAAAATATATATAAAAGGATAGAGACTTTTAGGTCAACAGACCTAGTATATCCTAAGGTGGTCACTCACTAAGAAATTAAGCTCAGAACCAGAGAGCATGTATTGAAATTTTTTTACATTTATTTACTAATTTAAGGGACACATGACATCCATGAGAAGGTCAGAGAATAACCTGAGAGAAATATGTTCTCTTTCCCCTATTAGAATCTGAGGATTAAAAAATCATATCCTTGGGTTTTACAGTAAGCCTCTAGTCCTACTGTGCAATCTCCCCAGTCCCAGCTATACTCCTTTAGAGAGTTTATAAGTTAATATAAATTCAAAAGTGGTACAAACCAGGGAGTTTAGGGACTATATAGGTATCGAAATAAAATAAGTATGGTTGGCTGAGAAAACCTTACAAGAAAAAACTAATTTTACAGTTTAAAAAAATAAAGTCTTTCAGACATAAACACACTAAATCTTTTGGCACACCAGAAGCAGAAAAGACAGATGGTATATATTAACAAATTAATGGACAATTAAAACAATACAAAGTTGAAAATCACCCTCAAGTAAGAATGTTACAAGGTGTGATGGCGTCCACATTTAATTCCAGCGCTTAGGCAGCTGAGTCAGGAAGACCCTGAGTGTAAGGTCAGGCTGGCTTACACAGCCAAATCGTCTCCAATAAGCAAACAGACAAACCCACAAGAAAAAAAGAAAGGAAAGGAGAGAGGCAAGGAGCTTCATGTCTCTTTCCATATTAGACATTACCATCTGATAAAAATGCTAAAAGGTAGCATTACTGAGCAAGTATTTAAGCACTTATGATATGTGGGACCCAGAAGTGAGTAAAGCAGTCAAGGATTCTGCCTTCACAACGTTTGCATTCAGTGTAAGATGGGTAATGAACAATAACAATAATAAATCACTAATGATTAAACCATTAAAAATGAACAAAATAGATTAACAAAATAGTAAGAAAAGGATACAGTTTTACTAACGAGAAAAGGCCTCTCTAAGAGGCAGTAACTAACCTTAAAAAGCCCAGATGAAAGAGGCCATTAAATCTATCAGATTCTGTAGTCAGGATTCCAGGTAAAATTAAATAAAATTAAAGGGTAAAAGACAGGAATGTATCAGCAAATACAAGGAAAACAGGGCCAGTGAAATGGCTTAGCAGGGAAAGACGACTGCCCACCAGGCCTGACCTGAAAACTAGGTACATCCTCAGAACCTACAAGGAGGAAAGACAGAGCCAACTCCTACAACTTGTTTTTGACCTTCAAACATAGACCATAGCATGTGTGAACCCAAACACACACAAGCACGCACACACAATAAAATATAGTGAGAATGTAGAAAAACAACTCGTGCACCTGCAGAACAGAGAACAAAAAGAAGAGTGCTGGAAAATGAGCTTAGGAAGGCAGCGGAGGCACTGGTTCAGCTACTCTTCTCTAGGATCCAGTGCCTGACAATGAGCAAGGTAAGGGAATAAAGGTTTATTCTGGCTCATGGTTTATGAGTCCAGAAACAGTCCATCCTGGAGGTGAGGTGAGGACATGGCTGTGGCTCATTGGTGCGGTGGAAGAGCATGAGACCATCTGCTCACATTTGGCAGTAAGAAGCAGGATGGGAGGCAGGGCTGGGCTATAAAATAAAACCTCAAGGTCCACCCACAGTGTTCAACTTCCTCTAATAAGGTTCAACCTCCTAAAGGTTCCACAGCCTCCTAAGCAGTGCCACAGGCAGGGACCAAATATTCAAATACATGAGCATAGAGTTGACATTTCCAATTTAAAGCCACAACAGTCCCAATTGTGGAAAGGATTTTGAGGGTCTTTGTTTGTTTTTTTTTTTTTGTTTTGTTTTTTTTTCCTTCACACTATTATTGGAAGCAATGGAAAACTAGGCCAGTTGTGCTGCCCACAGTGGGCTGTGTCTTCCTACATCAATCACGGCAATCCTCTCACAGACCAGCCCAATGTAGATAATCACTCATTAAGAATCTCTTTCCCAGGTGATTTAAGATTGGGTCAAATTGACAATTAAAGCTAACCATTATAGCCATTAACAGATGAGATCCATTTAAAGAATAAATGTAAATAGAAATAGTAAAATGAAGGTTCTAAAATTGAGGTCTATGTACTTGAAGATGAGGCTTGTGGGGGGGGGGGAGGAGAGTACTTTCTGCCAGGAAAACCTAGAATAGATTAATTTTTTTTTTTTTTTTTTTAAAAAAGCCAAGTTGAAACATCAGAAGCTGAAGAAAGTGTTTTTTTTAAAAAAAAAAAAAACAAAAAAACAAAAAAACAAAAAACAAAAACAGAATGGTTAATAATTATAATCGTGCCTAGAAGCCTACAGAGTTGTATCTGTTCATATCTGGTTGCCAATATCCATCAAAGTCAATTAGTTAAATAAGGATAACTCATTAATGAAGACATATCATATGATATAAAGTTTGTGAGTATATGTAGATCAGAACCTGAGCCCATACACTTCAATGTAAAAAAATTCATAATTTACTAAATGATCCAAGGAATCCCAAAGTTATTACCCATTTTTTGTCCATTTCTTTTTCAATCACGAACCTCTTTGAGATATTTTTTTTTTCCTGCAGCACAGAGTTAAGGACCAGATTACATGGAAACATACAACACAAATTTATAAAACCATTTTTGTAAATAACTGTCATATCTGTGAAGAGTTTAGGAAATTACTCTAGAGACACTAACAAAATCTGAAACAATATAAGGCACTCCAAAATAAAATTAATGATAGTAAATAAAATGTGTCATGCATACTTTTTAAATTAGACTGTATTTGTACCACAAATAATGGCAAGAGAAAATTTTAATTTAAATAAACTTACCACTAACATTTTCAGTTAAAATAAGATGAAAGACCTGAGCAAAAGCATCAACATCTTTATGCAGCCATATGTCAGAAAGGCAGGCATCCATTTCCTTGATTAGCCATGGTTCAAGGCAATTCACATCTTTTTCTGTCTTTTAAAAACAAAAAAAGCAAAGATTATAAATTGTCTAATTGCTTAATATTTGTTTGCCTTTTAGGCAGCCTTACCATAACAGTGCTGGAGATATTGCTCTGGTGAGGTGGATAAGGGAGAGCCAACTGCTGCCAGGCTCAGCTACCACCCATGCCAGATCCAGGGCTCTGAATTGGTCCACCCAAAATCTGTATCATCTAAGAACACTTGGGTAGTACATCTTCCGATCTGGGCCAGAGCACTAAGCAGATCTTGGGTGGCAGCTCTGCCCCCCAACATCCAAGAACCCAGAGGAAGTGGGGATCCCAGGCGTTCTAACTTAGGGAGTATCTTAGGTAAGCAGACAGCAGGGCCCGCCCTAAACAGGGAGTAACTGGGAACCAAAAAAACCCAGAAAGTCACTCCCGGCCCGGAACACTGGTTCCTTCCAGTCTGGGCCAGAGCACTGAGCAGATCTTGGGTGACAGCTCTGTCCCCAACCTCCAAGAACCCAGAGGAAGCAGGGATCCCAGGCGCTCTAACTTGGACAGTGTCTTAGAAAGTAGTTCTCAGATCTGAGGCCTGGATCAGACCTCTGCCAGGTCTGCTGTTGTGTGGACCCCGGATTCCACCTGAGACATACTGGAAGGTCCACTCAATCCAGAGCCACAGAAGAACAAATGAACTCAGAGCTTCAGACAACATATCCTGAGATATTCTAGAGGAGAACACTGCACCAGAACAGCAGACACCTAGCAGGACTACTACCTTGGAGGCACCATATCCTGAGGCATCCTAGAGTTACCACTGTAATCAGTGCAGCTGGAAAAGATCACAGAGACATCTGGACCCCTAGGAGATCAGACACAAGCTAGATAACTAGAAAGACAGGCTCCAGTCAGAGACAGCAAGTACAGGCAGCACTAGAGTTAACCAGATGGCAAAAGGCAAGAGTAAGAACGTAAGCAACAGAAACCAAAGTTACATGGCATCATCAGAACCCAGCTCCCCCATCAGAGCAAGCCCTGAACACCCCATCACACCAGAAAAGCAGGAATCAGAATTAAAATCACTTCTCATGATGATGATAGAGGGCTTTAAGAAAGACATAAATAACACTCTCAAAGAACTTAAGGAGAGCACTGGTAGACAGATAGAAACCCTTAAAGAGGAAACACAAAAATCCTTAAGGAATTGCAAGAAAATGCAACCAAACGGGAAAAGGAATTAAACAGAACCATGCAGGATCTAAAAATGGAAGTAGAAACAATAAAGAAATCACAAAGGGACAATACCCTGGAGATAGAAAAACCTAAAAAAAAAGATCAGGAGTCATAGACACAAGTATCACCAACAGAATACAAGAGATGGAAGAGAGAATCTCATGTGCAGAAGATACCATGAAAAACATTGACACAACTGTCAAAGAAAATGCAAAATACAAAAGCTACTAACCCAAAATATACAAGAAATCCAAGACACAATGAGAAGGCCAAACCTAAGGATAATAGGTATAGATGAGGGGAAAGACTCCCAACTAAAAGGACCAGTAAATATCCTCAACAAAATTATAGAGGAAAACTTCCCTAACCTAAAGAAAGAGATGTCCATAAATATACAAGAAGCTTACAGAACTCCAAATAGTTTAGACCAGAAAAGAAATACTTCCCGCCATATAATAGTCAAAACATCAAATGTACAAACAAAGAAAAAATACTAAAAGCAGTAAGGGAAAAAGGCAAAAGTAACATATAAAGGCAGACCTATAAGAATTACACCAGACTTCTCACCAGAGACCATAAAAGCCAGAAGATCCTGGACCGATATCATACAGACCCTATAAAAGAAACACAAATGCCAGCCCAGACTACTATACCCAGCAAAACTGTCAATCATTATTGATGGAGAAACCAAAATATTCCATGACAAATCCAAATTTAGACAGTATCTCAACACAAATCCAGCACTTCAAAGAATAATTGGTGGAAAACTCCAACACAAGGAGGGAAACTACAACCTAGAAAAAGCAAGAAAGTAATCTTCTAAAAACCTCAAAAGAAGATAGTTTACACAAACATATCTCCATGGATGTTAGCCCAAAAGCTTGGATTAGGGAAGACTCAAACCCACAGACCACATGAAGCTCATGAAGAAGGAAGACCAAGAGGGGATGCCTCAGTTCTACTTAGAATGAGAAACAAAAATGCTCAAGGGAGCAAATAGGGAAACAAAACATGGGACAGAAACTGAAGGAGGGGCCATCAGGAGACCATTCCACCTGGGTATTCACCCCATGTACAGCCACCTAATCTAAACACTGTTGTGGATGGCTGGAAGTGCATAATGTGAGGAACATGATATAGCTGTCTCCTTAGAGGTCAGCCAAAGACTAACACACTCAGAGGACAATGTTCACAATTAACCACTGATATGATCAGGGGTTTTCCAATGGAGAACTTAGTGAGAGGACTGATGGAGCAGAAAGTGTTAGTGACCTCAGGTGGAAAGCAACAATACCAAACAACCAGAGCCCCCCAGGGTCTAAACCACCAGCCTGGGAACACATAGGGAGGGACCCAAGACTCCAGAGGTATATGTAGGGGAGGATGGCCTTGTCGGACATAGGTGGGAGAGGAGTTTCTTGGTCCCATAAAAAAAAAAAAAATTGAACACACGGGGGGCGGGGGGGAGAATGTGAGGGCAGGGAGGGGATAGTGAGGGAGGTAGGTGCGGTCACTGCCTCAGAAGCATGAGGAGGGGGATGGGATAGGTTTCTGGGTAGTGGGAGGAAGTAGGCTACGGGGATAAAATCTGAAAAGTAAATACTACAACCAATTTTAACAAGCGGAAAAAAAAAGTCTTCAGAACCAACATCTTTAAAAAAAAATGTCAGCCCCCTGGGGGTGGGAATTTTTTTTTTTTCTTGATACTAAAACTTGTTCTGAGAATTGTATATTGCAGAATACACAGCCTTGGTGTATCTACTCATCAAGCATACTGAGCAGACCTGCCCAAACCTCTGATGTCCTGTAATTCCATCTGGATTCAGTGAAGACACAGCATCAGAGGCTTATCAACTTATTCTTCCCCCCCACCCCTCTTCTAAAATCTCAACGCCCTTAATCAGCTTGAAGAAGTTAAAGAAGAGTCAGCGCCCCTATTCCCTGAGCTTGGGGACTAATGTGGTTAATAATGGTCTGTCTTTCTAGGGACAAGTAGTGGTTTTGTTGGAAGGGGGGGGGGATTAGCTAGTACTTATTGCATAGCCATAACCTATTGGTAGAAATCTGTATAATTATTATCAAGATGAAGTTATAATTTCTTAAATGGTACAAAATTTACTTTGACCTCAAATTTAAGGTTTTCATTGGTACGAGCCTCTTATTAATATAAAAATGAGATGAATATTGATACGCTCATGGGCATTGTGCCTGTATAACACATTTAGGAATACAATGCCTAGACCCAGCCCTTTTTTTAACTTTTTTAACTGATTTGGGACGGTTAACCTATGAGTTAAGGGACTATAGCAAATTCATATTTTTGAGTTTATTGTTAGGATGTTTTCCATATTTTATTTAGAAACAGCTGAGAGGAGTGAACAGACAACAGTCCAGGTTACCTTACATGGATAGTTGGTTTTCAAAACATCAGAAGTCCATAGAACTGACGCTACAAATATTTATATATTAATGTTCACATTGATTAGAGACCTGTCTGCTCCTGACAGCTTCCTGTCGTGGATTCTAAGAAGAAATTGAGCATCCTTGGAGTTACTCCAGTTGTTTGGTAACAGCCACTAGGCAAGAATTGCCTCTCTCCATCTACAAATTACTGTCCAGAAAAGGACACACATGCAGAATAGTCGACTGATTATATCTGCCTAGACAGAGTAATCAGTCCTTAATAATCCTGCATCACCAAGGTCTGTCAGATGATTCTGGGCCAGAAGGCTGAAAATTTGATGCTCCAACGTTCAGTAGTATAGGGGCTTTTCAGGTGTTCAGAGGTCTCTATAAATTGGCTAAGTTTTAGAAGCTATGCTTTGTGTTTCCCACAATTATAGTTAACTCAGTCATTCTGGATTTCTGACGGGGTTGAAAACTTATAGCTATTTACCGTAAGAGAAAAGATTTGAGTGGATGGTTGTCAGCTGACATTCATCCTAAAGCCAGGTTCAGAACTAAATGTTTTAGTTAGGATAGATGACAGAGGTGCTGGTTAGTCAACAAAAGGATGGACGGGGTATTAAGACTATCTTGTACCTCACTGGTACAAATTGGCATAATTATGCTCTAATTGTATTTTGAAAGAAAAGTTTCATTTTAACAGGAAGGGTGATGTGTAGGAGGAGCTAAGGTAGGAGGAGTACTGAGAGGAAGAAAAGGAGTAAGAAGAGAAGAAGAAGGAGAGGAGAAGCTAGGTGATGAAAGAGAGAAAGAGGGGGGAGACAGGGAGGCAGATATTCATGTATTTCCACCAGTCAAAGATAGTTGTTATATCTAGGTTGGTCAGTGGGTTACACCTCTGATTGAACAATTCCAAACTTATAACGCTTATGATTAACATTATTTTTAAAAAAAATGTATAAATGCAAAAAGGAAAAGGGGGCATGGGATAGGGGTTTTCTAAGGGGGAGGGAATGGGGAAAGGGGATGGCATCTGAAGTGTAAATAAAATATCTAATAAAAAAATTAAAAAAAAAAGAAATTTAGTACAAAGAAATAATTTGTTGCTATGGAATAATAAGAGCTGTAAGATAACAAGAACTACATAAGAAAAAAAAAGAACACTTGGGACATCCTGATCCAAAACTGCAGATCTCCATGACACAGGGCAACATCAGAATAATTGGGAAGAGTCCCGATGAGGATCCAATATTTATAATGTCACAGAACCCAGAGATCTCAAACCAGACCAATGACGATGTGTAGACATACTGTGAGACACACTGTGAGATGGCTTCCATGATGAGATGTTTCCTATGCTTTGTTTTTTTCTTCTTGTTGTTGTTGTTGGTGGTGGTGGTGGTGTGTGTGTGTGTGTGTATGTGTGTGTGTGTGTTGATTTTTTTGTTCGTTTGTTTTTGTTTTGTTTTGTTTTCAGGAGAGGTTGAAAGGGTGAAGGGCCAGCATGAGGAAAACCCTAGGACTGGGGTGCAGCATGATGTGAAATTCACGAAGAAACAATAAAAAGTTTTAAAAAAATGTATTTGCTGCAAGGACAATGGCTACAATCATCAGAAGTAAAAAACATATAACATGCATACACTATTATATAAAATATCACTAGTTTCATCTTTCAAACATTATCTTTCATAATATTGTATTACAATAATTTTTTTATCTGAAAGTGATTTTGTCAGCAAAGTACTATGATCTAGCCACATGAACTAATTGTGTTTGGTGGTATACTGGTAAAAATACAGGTTTCTTTTCCAGGTACATGAGAGAAAACATTACCCTAGAACTTCTTAATATTAAAACCAGATTCTTATCTATAACAAGTACAGGAGAAGCTCTCATTTATAATCCCAGCAACTCAAGAAGTTGAGGCAGAAGAAAGAAGTTTCCTTGTATTGGCAAGTTCCAGAGAACTTGGGCTGTCTCAAAAGCCCCAAAGAATTCCTTTCCCTACTCCAATCCCTCTGCCGCCCCACCAAAGTGCTGCTGGCAAGGAAACAGATTTCACCAAGCTTTAGAAGCTCTTCATATGTATAATGTCCAATGTGGTTCTTAAAACCACTATTTTACACAGTAAAAATCATGGACTGGAGAGATTGCTCAGCCATTAAAGACTAGGATCATAGCCAAAATGTCAAAATGCTGATTGCTAACTCAAAGGATCTTCCCTTCACTAAACAATTTTAAAACATCCTTCAGAAGTCTCTTTTATAACTCAAGTATATATCAATATATCAGAATTAAAATACTAATATATAATGTTAAACATTATCTAGCTTCTCATTTTAAAAATGTGCTAAATTTAGGGCTGGAGAGCTGGTTCTGCAATTAAGAGCACCTGCAGCTTTTACAGAGGACCCAAGTTCGGCTCCCAGCAGCATTTACAGGGTGGCTCATAGTCACCTGCAACTCCAGCTCCAGAGGATCCCATCCCTCGGCCTCCAGAGTATCTGCACTGATATGCACACAAATACATGCAGGCAAAACAATCTTACACATAAAATAAAAATAAACACATCTTTTTTTTTAATAGCTAAATTATTCTTCTAAAGACAAAGTTTGGGATCATAAGTATAGCTCAGGAATAAAGTGCTTACAAGGCCCAAGATTTAATCCCCAAACCTTCTTTTTAAAAAGAATTAGATTATTTTGAAAATATGTTATAGTCTAAAACAAAGAAAATTACCCTAAAATAACAAAATAAAAAAGTATTATTACCTCATTAAAATTGTTTAACCTATAAAATTTTCCTCAAAATATCATTATGAACCAGTAGTATCTTACCAGCTGACTGAAGACAGCATCACCTCCATCATCCAGTAAGTCATACTCTTCAGACACACTGGCAACAGCTCTCTGTCTCTGAGATTCAGGCTTGAAAGTATTCTCTTGAGCCGAGTACCATTCTGTGAGGGTGGTCTGTTGTTTCTCCTCTAAATATGGAAGAAAAAAAAGTACTTAGTCCTTTCCATTTGATAATGTGTTCCTTTGCTTAAACCAATAAACCTAAGTGAATGTCATATCACTTAAAAGTTGGCTTTACTCTGGAGTCACTTTTAAAAAATACAGTGAGTCTTTCATAAAGTTATGTTGTAACATAGGACATATGAAGCTACATAAAATCATTCTTCTATCAGTAAGAAATTTGTTTCTAATCCAGAATTTCAGAAACAGCATCTTTACCCATAATGTATCTACTATATAAATTAATGCCTAATACTCATATAGCACTTTGTATTAAATTATTTATTAAACTTATATCATCATGTCAATTGTTTGACATACAAGAAATCAGAAGTTCCAAACGTTTTAACATCTACAAGTTTCATAATTTACATGTAAGACATGATGTACTTTTGCAGTGATAGAGGGAATTGTTAATTATATATTCAAGTGGAGAATCAAGAGTTATGTGCCCATAATCATAAATAGTAAACAAAGAAACAAGTACAACCAAGTATACTATAGGAAGGAATATAAACTCCAAATACTTTATACACTGAAACACAGAATGCTACTGTAAGATTTTTTTTTTAAGGCAAACATTGATAAAATGAAAATAAAGGGCAACCCTATAACAATACCAGTTTGGAAATTTTTCTGGGAATAGAGAACATGCTGCAATTCTAACATTTAGTAGGCAGAGAAAAAAGATTAACCAAGTTTCAGGCCTATCTGAGCTATAAAGTGAGATTATGTTTAAAAATAAGTTTTAAAAATTGGAAAGCTTGATATTTTCAAGAAAAATAAGCCTACTGTCATCAATAAACAATCCTTCAGCTCTCTCCCATCTACTTCTTAATCGCACCTACTAAGGTAAGCTGTGGGGAACAGCATGTAACTCGCTGCTTTCTTAAAACACTGATTATGATTCGGGATTCAAACACATTCAATGCTCTCAATCCCAGCATGCATCCCAGCATCCCAATTCTATAATCTTTCCTGGCACAACATGCTTATGGTGCACAGACATACATGTGGGCAAAACACTCACACATGTAATAACAATAAACAAATCTTTAAAAAGTGTATTTGGGGCAATAATCACATTTTTCATCTAATTATATGCAAGAGAAAAATATGTTCAAGTGTACTAGTTCTTCTGTAAGCTTAAGATATATAAGGTAAACTTATAATGTAATCATTACAGAAATAATTTTCAATAGCAAATTTCTTAAAAGCAAAAACCCTACCTCGTTGCTTTTCTTTTTTGTACTTTAACATTTCTTTGTTGGTATATCCAGTAGTTCTTAAAATATCTTCCAGAAACATTTCTTTTACTTCAAATGGTCTTCCCTGTACTAAAAAATAAACATTTTTAAATATCCAATTTGCATCCTATAGATAATTCACAAAACAGAATTCTCACATTTAATGAAGCATCTTGCACTACGCAAAAGCTGTTGCAAAGCTCCAGTGACTCTTCTAACACCTCCTGTTAATGCTAAGTTTTCTCTATAGACAGCTTTCTAGAATGAACAACTGGCTTCACATTCTAGACAAGTGCTCACATGCTTTCCCCTACTGTTTACTACCTACTTCCCATGAGCCTGGCATCCCATCAGGAAGCAGGAACACTCTGCTAAGTACAGACAGCAGTACTTCCTACTTCCATGAGACAGGGAAGACCAATAACATGAAAAAAAAAAATGGAAACAGAATGCTGTGCAAAGTCTGACAACGAAGACCAACAAGAAAGAAGTAGTACAGAATGTTATTACAGTATACCACAGAGGGAAGTGACCACGCCAAGAAAATATTTTTACTGATTCATGAGGAAGGAGACAAAACAATTGGCTTCACAGAAAGTAAATAATATATGAAGAAAATACAAAGTCATCAGAGTAAAACCAAAAATGAGGCTATTTTCAAGAAACTAAAAGGTAAGTAGAAGAATAAGAGAGAAATTAAAGGCAGAGAAATGAATGAAGTCATAGTAAGGGTCTGTGTCCTGAAATAAAGGTCATTCAAGATTCAGAGTGTGCTGAACATCAACCAAGTTTCACTTCAGAAAGAACCACAATGATAACTTAGAAAATAAATTTTTAAAAACCAGAATAAAACCATACCAGGCAGCATCACGTATAGTAGGTCAGGCAATACATGAAGTCAGGTTAAATAATAATGACAATGAAGATTTTTAAAAAATTAAAAACCTAGATATATTGAAAGAGAAAGTAAAATGAAGTGAGATCATAATTAAATTTATTATGAAAATAATTTCTTTTTATGTCAGCTTGCCCAACAAGAATGTTTCTCTGACAAACAAGGAAAGCTAAAGAGAAATAAATTGGCCAGTGAAAGCTGACATTTCTTTTCACACTTATCAAAGGTGAAAAGTCAAATCAAACTCTCAATTAGCACAGGTTTCAACTTTATGTGCTTAATCATCCAATCAAATGTTATTAATATTATCAGACAAATGTACAACTTTGAAACTTAGGCGACTTTAGGTATCACCCAAAATATGCAAAGCAAGATTAAAACCATAATTTACATTAAATTTTCAGCTTTGGGCATATTAGAAGTGATGTCTATAAATTCTACATTCAAAACTCTGAAGAACAATCATCAGTATACAACAGAAAATAGAAACCACCAACATTAAAGGGGAGGGGCGGATTAAATGCATCTGAAATGGCTAGTAGAGTTGTAACAAATAAAGCAGGGAGAAGGAAATAATAATGAATAAAAACAGAGAGGAAAGAGATTAAGGAAATAAAAGCTAAAAAATACCAATATATCAGTACATGCGAATTAAGAGAAGCCCAGAGAGAAAACACGATAATGAAGAACAAGACTCAAGAAGCAGTGATCCCAGAGATCTGAGAATTCACACACACACACAAAACCATGAGATGTCATAGAGAATATATTATATATATATATATATATATATATATATTTATATATAATATAAAACTTTATATATATAACTTTTATATAAATATATATATAACTTTTGCCTAAAATCTAAATACTGGGCTTAGTAATTAAATCAGTGCCAAAATAACATTGTTAAGAATTCGTAAATGGGAGTCCACATTAGACAGGAGAGAACCAATTCTCACAAGCTGCCCTATGACCTGCACTCAAATACTATGGCCTTTGTGCATACACACACACACAAAATGAATAAAATGTAATTTTCAATAAAAATGCTACGTGAACAGCTCCTAACAATTAAAAAATTGTAAATCAATTATCCTTTAGAAAACTTGTACAATGAATCTATTCATAAAATAATGATGAAGAGACCCCTGAATACAATGGTAGACTAAAAGATGCCTTCCTGTGACCCAGTAGTACCAAGATAAGAAAATCAAGTAAGAGCTTTGAAAACATACAAAGGGAGTCCTAGTATGGTTGAAATGCAGGGAAACAAAACCAAAAACAAGAAGGAAGGATGTACAGTTCTCTAGCAGATGGAAGGGAAGCAGAGCCACATCCAGAAGGTAAACTAGGCAGCCCAGGAGAAAAGGGGCTACAATTTCTAACCACAAGAACTCAATTCCAGTTGTGGGTATTACTGGGATAAATGACTTCTCTAGCAAGATTGGTCAGGAGGGGAAAGGGGCCCCTCCCAACCTGCTTAGAGGTGGTGAGTAATACTAATAGAAAATCTATCGTTTAAAACTGACAAAACTTAGACGGCCTGAAACCAAAATCATTCAAGTGAAGATTCAAAAGTCAGGGAGCCTAAATTCAAACTGCCAGTCTCTGGATGAGAGACAACATAAAGAGATAGCTGGGCCAGATGTTGACAAGACAAAATGTAAAAGAAATAAGAGGTATAGCTCAAGCAGTAAAGTGTACAGGGAAAGGAAGCCTAATGTTGGTGGCTAAGAATAGACCTCACTAACCAAGGATAAGTGTGGGGTTTGACAGTCCTGAGCCTGGGATTTACAAGTGGATGACCAGGACAGTATAGAACACTATTCCAAGAGAGTGAGCAATAATGTGCAGAGCTGTGTTTAAAGAGAAACACGGGACAAAAGGAAGCTCAGTTCTTTTTAAGGTTAGATCATTGGATTTGCTACACAGCTCAGAGAGCTACAGATGCAAAAAAGAGGCCAAAGTAGAAACAAACAACTATGAAGCCTGTCTCATGGGAAGCATAAATGAATATCCTCCACTTCAAAATATTTCTAAATTTCTGTTAAAAAAAATAAAACATAATCACACTGCAAAGTTTTATTTCAAAGAAATTAAAGAAGATAACAGATAGTCTTACTATATATTACTGGACAACTTCCAAAATATCTTATGAAGAGATTCACATCCAAGGCAGCACTAGAAAGAATTAGTTTCAAAGTTGGGTGCTTTTGCAACAAGTCTCTTAACTTTGTAAGTAAAAAATCACTGAATCGGTCCCTTTCATGAACTTCATCCTGCAATGAACAGAAACAGAAACAAAACCATGGATCAGGTAAAACACTGTGATGATTCATCTTTAACAGAAAACACTGCTGGATTTATATTGTTCAAATTAAATAAGGAAAAGTCCATCAGTATCATGGACCAGTTTGCATTATTTATGATACAGAAATCATCGTATATTAACAACTTACCATAAATGAAAAAGTACTATTCTTTTTCATAGGCTCTACTACAAAAACTATTAAAAACTCTAAATTATCTCAGTCTATTAAATGCAGTCTTAATATGAACAAAATCAATTTAAATATATGTCTAGCTAGGCATGGCAGCACATCTTTGCAGTCTCAGCTACTGAGGAGGCTGAAGCTAGAAGATGACAAGATGGAAGCATAAACAATACAGCACGACCCTGTCTCAAACAACGGGAAAACCAGACACAGAAAAGCCCCTGTGTACATGCAACTGTTAGTACTGGGGATCAAGTAGGCAAAGCTTCTAAAACCTGCTTATTAAGACTACTACAACTTAGTCTATTTTTTTCTGATACAAACTAGAAAAAAGCTTAGAATACTTTAATAAGAGAGTAGTTTTTACTTAACAAGTAGCTAATTAATTTTGCAACTTAACCACAAAATTAAATGACTTAAAGTATACAGTTGCAATTAGGAACTCTATGGCATTAAAGGATTAATTAGGAAGCTAAGTATAGAGATTAAATCTAATTCTAGAAAATTCTAATTATATAAATCATTTTCATAGATGAACATTATATTTTCAAAAGACATCCTATTTGGTTATTTCTCCCATAAAACCCAAATGTCATAGCACCTTTATGTAATATAAGATATATTTCTAATAAATTATAAAATTACCTTGACACAATAAATAAATCAGTAATGCATTTTTTTT
>NW_023046307.1:0-60574 GCF_011762505.2 Arvicanthis niloticus
CAACACATACAGCCTTCTTTTATATTCCCGCATTTTGTGAGGATACACATTTTATATAGAAGAAGAATTTTTCTCTCTATTATTTTTAGTGGCAATTTATTCTGGGGTATTAAACACATACCCCTATGGTCCTCTGTTGATAAGCTAAATACAAGAAGAAAAGAATAAAGCATAGTTAGAGGTCATGTCATCTCATCTTGTGTGCTATAATGTGCCCTATTGACTGATGGGAAAGCTTCAGTATGTACCAACCATGAGAGATTTATATTCATAAAACCTGAGTTTCTTAAAAATTCCCAGGTCCCCTTTAAAACTGGGATAGTCTTTGTACCTAGAAAGACTTCACAACTGCTGTTTTGATATCCATTTAATTTCATTTAATAAAATTAAACATACTCACACTTTGAAAGCTTTTGCTTAGCTCCTAAAAGAGAAAACTGTCAAATCTAGTTTATTGTTTTTGATGCCAATCTCAATTTATCAAGTCAGTCTGAGGAACAACAGCTGGAATTCATCTCTAGAGAAGCATACCACGAAGCTATCTGCTCAAAGCCAAGCCTGGGGAAATGTTTATCACACTATTGAACATTCAAGCAAGGTCTAAAGTTGCCACAGTCTTGTACGTCAAGAGAATCAGCTTCTTTTACAGACAACATCTTGTATGAAATTGATAGAAATTCCTTTTCTTCACAACAAGAACACCTGTGAGCCCCACTTACATCTAAATATAGTACCAGCTTGTTAGATATATTCAGAATGATATAAATTCTTTGAAAAACAAAATCCTCCAAATTATTGTCACTGACGTAGACAATACAACTGCCATCCGTTAGTATAATACTGCCTTTTTTCTTGCATTTAAGCTCCAAAATACTAGTTTTAGAATGGCATAGATAGTCAAACCATAGCACCCTGCTATCCTGAAGCAGATATACTAGGAAAACTGCAGCCCAACCTACTACCCACCAAACTTAATGTTTTTCCTTTAAACATTAAGTTAGTGTTTTGTTAAAAAAAAAATGGCATTAAAATACAGAGTCTTATTTGTGTTTGACAACTACTCCTGATTATAGAATCTGTCTTAGAGTATGGTCAGTATAATCTGTGCTTATTACATTGAAGAAAACTGATTTTTACATCTCTCAACAGCTACCATTTGTGAATAGCTTCTTTGCTAAGGATGTGACTTTGTACCCACTTCTCCCCTTCATGCTGGGATGGAGTTTGTCTATTTGTTCTGGCTCGAGCTTACTTGCAGGTCTTAAGAATTCTGTCACAGTCACAATGAGTTCATATTAATATCTTTTGTGTCTTTTCACTCTTCCATTAAGATAAAGTACATATCTGTTTTATCTGTTTTTCTGGATTAAAAAGTCTCTTAAAAGGACATCAAGGCAGAATTTTACAGCCAAGTTTTATCTGAAGTAATAAGTTCATAACTCTGACAATTTAATTTCAAATGGAGTCTCATATTTTGTTTATAATAGAAACATGTAAGTAGTCTGTCCTTTGTGTTTGCATCTGTATGTGTAAATTGCTGAGAAAGTTGTAATTGTATACCTAAGAACACAAATTGTCGTGCACACAAATGTACAATATCCATTTTAAAATTTATAGTAATTTTTTGAAATAAAACTTGTCTCTAATTCTTCAATTATCTATCTACTTGGTATTATTACAGTAGAAAATATGATGAAAATTAGTTTTCAATTTAAAGAATATTGACTTAATTGCTTCTTGGCCTGTTGTATGAGATCAACTATAAAAAAACAGATCAAACAAATACTTATTTCTATTTTGCATTAGATGGATACATTTTGTATTTTACTCAGGGTTTCCCAGCCCACATACTCCATCAGTCTTCCCTATCATTATTGTTTTTCTAAGACTATTCCTAGGAGTTATTATCTCAAAGTGAGATGTTAAAAAACTTTTGATTTAATAAGGTTTGTAACTCCAAAAATTTTATTTTCAAAATAAAAGTACAGCTTAATTACTTTTAATTTGTTAGCAAAATATGTCTTTATTTCTCAAATATTATGGGCACATCTCTTTTATAACTATCAAAAATCTAGCTAATTCTGTTACTAGTTTTTTCTAAAATATTTATTTTATCAATTTTAAGTTATGTGTACATGTGTTCTTGTATGTGGGTATAAAGCATGAAAGTGGTGGTGCCCCAGATGCCAGAAGAAGGTGTCCAATCCCCTGTAGTAGAAGAGGCAATTACAGCTGCTAAGACATTTACTCATCATTTGTTAAGCTACGAGAGGGAAAAACAAAGTTTTTAAGAAGAAACAAAAACAATTAAAGTTTAATAAACATTTCAGCTGCCAGAAATGAAATAGGATTCATCAGTGAGTTTTTGTTTTGGTTTGGTTTTGTTGTTGTTGTTGGTTGGTTGTTTTGCTTGGTAAGGTCTCTAAGAATCCAGTTGGCAATGTCTGTGCTCACCAAGTGGGTAAACTCTGGCCTGAAGGAAGGTAGATTCTATTTTTCTAATAGAGTGTCGACCTAAAGATGATGTCTTACTGCCTCATCTTACACAGCTAGGATTATGTAGCCAGTCAGAATTGTGGCCTACCATTTTTAGTTGGCCACATATATAATAGAAAATCGATATATTGCATCAAATGTTTTCATGCTATAGCATTTGTAAAGACATTACTTGATATTGTAGATATCAACAAAACCTGTTGTCACTAGTCTTGGTGTTCACTGTGTGCTGTACTACATGGGTTTTAAATCCCATTGACACTTCAATGAGAAGTATTATACACCATATGAGTAAGGGAGAAACTAGCTTAAAACTGATCTGATAATATGATAAAGCATTAAAGGAGAATTTTAACTTAAAAAATCTTGTAAAGAGGTGGACTGAAGAATGTCCATATTGAACTCTTTATTCTCTGGCAGAAAACTGCCTCAACTCCAAATTCAAACCAGACTTTGGTCTGACAACAAGACTTATGCTGGACTGTCTTTTGCTTTTTAAAGAAATTAATTTAGTCCTTGGCTTCTGTGTTTCTATACATAACTTCTAGGTACTAAAGTACAACTAAATGTATTTTCCAAAAACATACTTTTTTTTTTATTAAGAGCAATGTCTTAGCTTGGGTTTTATTGCTGTGCTGTGACAAAGGCAACATGACAAAGGCACCATGACAAAAGCCAACTCTATAGGTCTGTTCATGTTTCTGCTTGGAGAAACTCTGGAGGCCTACAGGCTCAAGAGGTTTCAGAAATAAAGAATGTTAGTGTGTGGATCCTGGGACTTTGGAAAGCACTGTAATGCTTTAAGTGGGGGCACAATGGGCCATCCTAGTAGTAATATAGAAGATGGTGATACTGAGGGTGATTTGAACTCTGGAGATTAGTCCTATGTTGTTTTGATGAAGAATGTTGCTGCTTTTTGCTCTGGTCGGAAGAGTCTGCTTGAGGCTAAGGTAAAGAGATTTATATTTATTGCATTGACAAAGGAAGTCTAAAAAAAAGTCCAGCATAAACTTTTACCTCTGGTTTACTCTCTTGAAGAGCATTTTGATCAAGCATAGTAAGGCTAGAAAAGAAAACTACATGACGTGTGTGAAGTGTTAAAGGAGCATAATGAAATGCAATGAAGCTAAATTCTGAGTTAAAAGAGGTAAACAAATGAAGGGAGTAGTGACCTTGGGGCAAGAATCCACCCAGCTAAGCTTATTGTTTATGTATTTGCAGTTGAACAAGGCCATACTAGTCCAAGAGATGCCTAAAACAATATAAATTTGGTTCTGCTTTTCATTGCTTCTGAAAGCCTGATGGTACGTTCCTATTGCTGGAGACAATGCATACTTAGGGCACAAGGACTCTGAGTTTTCAAGCTGGATCTGATCTTATCACCCTCATTTTATCCTCTAAGACACAGAAAATGTTGTACATAAGTGTCCAAGGAGAGAGAAGCAATTAATAATCTACCTAGCTCTATCATCTGCTATCCACACCAATGACCACCATGGCAAGATATTCATAAATGTTCAATAAGTGGCAATATTAGTGGTAACCACAGCCATACTAATCAGACTTAGACCTACACAATAAGGGTAAATTATGTCAGATATTAGAGACCTAGCCAAATTTCTGAGAAGTTATCTTCTGGATTTTAGAAGAGAATCTACTACCATGACATTGCTAGACCATTAAAATTATAATTTGTAGTAAACAAATTAAGGGAGTAGTGACCTTGGGGCAAGAACCCACCCAGCTAAGCTTATTGTTTATGTATTTGCAGTTGACCAAGGCATACCTAGTCTAGAATGGTCACAACTCTCTAATAGTGCCACTACCTGGGCCAAGCATAGGTCAAACCACTACAAGCATATATCTAAATATACTGTCAGAATTGTAACCTATATATGATGCTATGGTGATTTGAATTAGAATGGCTCCCTTGGGCTCATATGTTTGAAGGCTTGGTCCCAGTTAGTGAAATTCAGACTATTTGATTCAGACTATTTGTCCTTGTGG
The DNA here is from genome assembly GCF_011762505.2 of Arvicanthis niloticus. Lineage (NCBI taxonomy): Eukaryota > Metazoa > Chordata > Mammalia > Rodentia > Muridae > Arvicanthis > Arvicanthis niloticus. Next base: position 4,504 of record NW_023046307.1, read on the forward strand.
AGAAGTCTGTCACTGAGGCTAGGCTTTGAGGTTTTCAAAAGCCCACAGCATGTCTAGTCTCTTTTTCTTCATGCAAATCACAGATCAGATGTAAGCTCTGAGCTACTACTCAGCACTATGCTTGCTTGCCTACCACCATATTCTCACCGTGGTGATCATGGACTAAACCTCTGAAATTGTAAGCAAGCTCCCAATGAAATGCATTGCTATAAGTTTATTTATAAATTTTCTGTGGTCATGGCGTTTCATCATAGCAGTAGAATAGCAATTATAATACATTACAATTTCTACTTTTCAACCCTAAGAAGCTATTTTAAAGATGTTTTTTAACTTGGTGGGTGTAAAACTCTTGAGAACATTTGATTTTTTTCCCAATCTGCTTTTATACTGTTTTTAATTACATGCAATTATTAAGGTAAGTTCTAAGTTAAGGAACTAGCAATACAATAGATGCAAATAGTAACAAGCAAGACAATAAACACAAATAGTAAAAGAACAAGCAAGGCAATAAACAAAGTCCCTGGATTACCTTTGTGATCACTGTTTCTAAAGGGCACTTGTCAGGATGACAAAAATATCTGAGCCTACCTTACCTGTCCTAGCTCAAAGTCATTTTCATGTCTGAAAGTCTACTTCCTTGTTCTAGCCTAAAGTTTAGATTCCACTAGAAAGTACTTCTTGTTTCTAGCCTAATATTTAAATTCCTGCCTGAAACTACTTCTTTGTTCTAGCCTAAGATTTAGATTCCTACCTGAAATTACTTCTTTGTTCTAGCTTAATGTCAGATTCCTGCCTGAAGCCTACTTTCTTGTCCTTGGACAATGTCATATTCCTGTCAAGCAGCCCATTTCCTTATCCTTGGCCAATGTCAGAGTCTTTCCAAGTAGCCCCAAAGGCTCTCTGCCTCTCCCCCCTTTTTTATTTCATTAACAAGACTGAGACTGTCTTAGGTCATTCTTACAAGAATGTCTTCCTTGCCCATTATAGAATATGCATTATCCAGAGCAATGCACTTCCGTCTTACGTTGGTAAGGCTCTGTGCAGAATCTTACCCTTCCTTGGCTTGCCAGCCTGTAAATGTAATAACTCTGTCTGGGAGTCCATTTTTTAGGTTCAAGCCATTTACTTGTTTGCCAACATGTTGATGTTGTTGAAGAAAAGCTTTAACATGATGGGCAGGAATAAAACTATTCCCAGCACAAAAAGGGCTAGCATGATCAAGCTATATAAGCCATCTTGAAACTTGACCAAAATGAAAATACTGACCTCAGGCCATGAATAATTTTATCACCAGTATCTGCAGCATCAAAACTCAGCAGCAGTATTCATTAAATTCATAATCTCACTATGAAAGCATCCAGAGAGGTGTTAGAATTATGCCAAATACCCTGCAACTGTCTTTAAACTTTTCCCTAATTATAGTGACTATCATTGTAAATTTTAGAAGTAACACAAATCCCTTGGCATTTGGCATGACACTCAGGATAGCTCCTTACTCTTAAACTCTGAATCTCCCTCTAATAATTTGAATAGGATAAAGAGCATCAATCCATTGTTCAAAATGCCTACCTAAATTCTCTTGAATATTCAACACATTAGTACATTTTTTTGCTAAATGATTAACAAAAGTAGCGGTTTTAATTTCTTGTGTCAAAGCAATTGCAAAAGCAGTTGTGCTAACAATTAATGTAATTAAAGCTGTTATACCAGCAATAATCATGCTCACTACCATCTTCTTCTGCTTAAAGCCTGACTCACTTCTTACAGAACTGCAAGCTTTTTCAGAATACCAAGGTCCTGCAATACTCAGGGAAATAAATAAAACAAAAGCGGTATGTAACCCCGTAACAGACATGCCAGGCTTCAACACACTAACACAGTTAGAAAGTGTACAATCAATACAACTTACATTAAATACTGTAGAAGAAACAAAAGTTATTTTAACATGACAATTAAAAGAGCCTTAACACATGCATCAACTCGTGTGAAATCTAGATCCTGTCCCAACGTTATCTCTTGCTAATATAACATCATAGAGAACTGCAGCTAACTTCCAATTATGTCTCTAAAAATGTCCAGAACCAGTCTTCCAAATGAAGATTGTTATTTTCAATATTGGATTGATTTCTAGACCAGCCTATGATTGAGTCAGAATAACTGGGCACATTTAAGAAAAATACAAGAGTCATTATACACTCTTTTTGATTCTCTGTCCCACGAGGTCTAAAATCTTGAGGCATAGCAGCTTGTCCCATCTGGGATATAGGACAAAAAAGGTGGGTCAGGAACTTATGTCCAATACAGCTTCCCAGTCACCATTGTCAGGGCATTCAGCAAGCTCACAGGTTAGCATAATTCTTTGTCCCAGCATCAGTATGTCTCAAATCACTCAGGCAGCCACCATGCTCCTTCAGCATCCTGCAGAAAAAGAATGTAAACATGCCCTCTTCCTCATATTAAATACCTGATTTGGATCATGCCATATACCAGTAAGAGGATCCTACCTTCTCACCTAGGCATAAGTATGCCTAGTTGTAGAGTACCATAGACACTCAGTAGAGAGTTCTTTGGCATCCAAATTTTTAAAAATTTAAAATAAAAAGAACATGATCTAAATAAATTTGTGGTATACAGAGATACAACTTCCTTTTTTCTATTTTTGAAGATATTGTTTTAAATTTCCATGGTCTCATTCCACAGTATCTTATCCTTGAGTATTATAAGGAATCTCAGTAATATGGGTAATATTAAATTGTTAACAAAAAGTCTCAAATTGCAATAGTCAATTCCATTATCTGTTTTAATCTGATTTGAAACAGCCAGCATAGAAGCAGTCCTCAAAAGTCTCCCATCATAAAAAAGCCCAGGACCAGATGGTTTTACTGCAAAATTTATCAAACCTTCCAAGAAGACCTAATACTAATTTCTTTAAACTATTCTACAAAATAGAAATAGAAGAAACACTACCCAATTTATTCTACGAAGCCACAAGTATGTTTATACCTAAACCTCACAAAGACCCAACAAAGAAAGAGAACTTCAGACCAATCTCCCTTATAAATATCGATGCAAAAATACTCAATAAAATTCTCACAAACTGAATTCAAGAACACATCAAAACAATCATCCATCGTGATCAAGTAGGCTTTATCCAAGGAATGTGAGAATGGTTCAATATATGGGAATTCATCAAGATAATCCACTATATAAACAAACAAATTAAAAAACATGATCATCTCACTAGATGATTAGAGAGCATTTGATAGAACTCAACACCCCCTTATTGGAAAGATCAGTAATTCTATTTCTTTAAGGGTTATGGGACTATTTAGATGGCTTATCTGATCCTGATTCAATTTTGGTACTTGGCATCTGTCTAGAAAATTGTCCATTTCATTCAGATTTTCTAGTTTTGTTGAGTATCAACTTTTGTACTTGGATCTGATTTTTTGAATTTTCTCAGTTTTTGTTGTTATGTCTCCTTTTTCAGTTCTGATTCTGTTAATTTGGATACTATCTCTGTGCCCTCTGGTTAGTCTGGCTAAAGGTTTATCTATCTTGTTGATTTTCTCAAAGAAACAGCTCCTGGTTTTGTTGATTCTTTGTATAGTTATTTTGTTTCTACTTGGTTGGTTTCAGCCCTGAGTTGTATTACTTCCTGCTATCTATTCCTCTTGGGTGTATTTGCTTCTTTTGTTCTAGAGTTTTCAGAATCAAAGGGAGGCACCCATGTCTTCAGCTGTATACTTAGGGGAGGATGACCTTGTCAGGCATGGGTGGGAGAGGAGATTCTTGGTCCCATGAAGGCTGAACACTGAGCAGGGAGGAATTCAGTTTCTTTCTGTAGGCATTTAGAGCTATGAGTTTTCTTCTTAGCACTGCTTTCATTGTGTCCCACAAGTTTTGGTATGATTTGTCTTCATTTTCATAGAATTCTAAAAAGTCTTTAATTTCTCTCTTTATTTCTTCCCTGGCCAAGTTATCATAGAGTAGAGTGTTATTCAGTTACCACGTGTATGTGGTTTTTCCATTGATTTTATCATTATTAAAGACCAGCCTTCATCTGTGGTGATCTGGTAGTATGTATGGGATTAATTCAATTTTCTGGTATCTGTTGAGGCCTGTTTTGTGACCAATTGTATGGTAAATTTTGGAGAAAGTACCCATAAGGTGCTGAGAAGAAGGCATATTCTCTTGTTTTAGGATGAAATGTTCTATAGATATCTGTTAAATCTATATGGTTCATAATGTTAATTTTACTGTGTCTCTATTTAATTTTTGGTTCCATGATCTTTCCATTGAGGTGTTGACATCTCTCACTATTATTGTGTGAGGTGCAATGTGTGCTTTGAGCTTTAGTAAAGTTTCTTTTATGAATGTGGGTTCTTTTTCATTTGGAACCTAGATATTTAGAATTGATAGTTTATCTTGGTAGATTTTTCTTTTGCCTAGTATTCTTCATTATCTCTTTTGATAACTTTTGGTTGAAAGTCAATTTTATTCAATATTAGAATGATTTCTCTAGCTCTTTTCTTGGGAGGATTTGTTTGGAAAACTTTTTTCCAATCCTTTTACTCTGATGTAATGTCTGTCTTTGTCACTGAGGTGCTTTTCCTGTATTCAGCAAAAAGCTGAGTCCTGTTTACATATCCAGTCTCTTAGTCTATGTCTTTTTATTGGGAAATTTAGTCCATTAATATTAAGAGATATTAAGGAAAAGGGATTGTTGCTTCCTGTTATTTTTGTTGTTAGAGCTGGAATTATGACTGTGTGGGTATATTCTTTTGTGTTTGTTGAAAGATTACTCTCTTGCTTTTTCTAGGGTGTAATTTCTCTCCTTGTGTTGAAGTTTTCCATCCATTATCCTTTGTAGGGGTGGATTTGTAGAAAGACATTGTGTAAATTTGGTTTTGTCATGGAATATCTTGGTTTCCTCATCTGCTGGGTATTATAGCATGGGCTGGCATTTGTGTTCTCTTAGGGTCTGTATGACATCTGTCCAGGATCTTCTTTCTGACTTTTTAGTCTCTGATAAGAAGTCTGGTGTAATTCTGACAGTTCTTCCTTAATAACTTTCTTGACCATTTTCCCTTACTGCTTGCTTATTTATTTATTTATTTATTTATTGTTTTGTGCATTTGCTGTTTTGATTACTATGTTGTCAGGAGGGATTTCTTTTTGGGTCTTTTCTATTTGGAGTTCTTTCGTCTTCTCTTATGTTCATGGGCATCTCTTTCTTTAGGTTAGAGATGTTTTCTTCTATAATTGTCTTGATGATTTTGTACTGGCTCTTTAAGTTGGAAATCTTCACTCTCTTCTATATCTATTATCCTTAGGTTTGGCCTTCTCATTGTGTCCTGGATTTCCTGAATGTTTTGGGTTAAGAGGTTTTTGCATTTTTCATTTTCTTTGACAGTTGTTTCTATGTTTTTAAAGGTGTCTTCTGCAACTTAGATTCTCTCTTTTATCTCTTGTATTCTGTTGGTGATGTTTGCATCCATGACTCCTGATCTCTTTCCTAGGTTTTCTATCTCCAGAAAAGTCTCCCTTTGTGATTTCTTTATTGATTCTACTTTCATTCTTAGATCCTTGATGGTTTTTTTTCAATCCCTTCACCTGTTTGGTTGCATTTTCTTGTAATTCTTTAAGGGATTTTTGTGTTTCCTCTTTGAGGGCTTCTACCTGTTTTCTTGCATTCTCCTGTATTTCTTTAAAGGAATTATTTATGTCCTTCTTAAAGTTCTCCATCATTATGAGAAGTGATTTTAAATCAGAATCTTGCTTTTCTAGTGATATGGGGTATCCTGGACTTGCTATGGTGGGAGAACTGGGTTCTGATGATGCCAAATAACATAATAAATATGGTTTCTGTTCCTTATGTTCTTGTCTTTAGCCATCTGATTATCTGTAGTGCTACCTGCACTCACTATCTCTGACTGGATGGAGCCTGTCTTTCTTGCTATCTTGGTTATGTCAGAACTCCTCAGTGTCCAGCTGTCTCTGTGATCCTGTGGTCCTGAGATCCTGTGTGTAAAAACTTCTGAAAGTCAGGCTGCCTCTGGGATCCTGAAATCCTGGTGTGACCAAGCTCCTAAGAGCCTGAGATAATATTATCCTATGTTCCTGGGTGTGTTAGAGCTCCTGCGAGTCTAGCTTCCCCTGGGTGTTGTGACACTGGGTACAGAGCTATGATCCTGGGTGTGTTACAGCTTCTGTGAGCCCAACTTTCTCTGGGTTTTGTGAGATTGGGAGCAGAACTTGCACCCATGGTCTGCTCAGGGCACTGGTGCAGACTGAAAGAAACCTGTGCCACTGGCCGTGTGGGTGTTCCTGTGTCCCTGTGTTCCCAGGGGTCCCAGTTACTCCATGTTTAAGGTGGGTATTGCAGCCTCCTCACTTGTGATCCGGAGCATGTTAGAGCTCCTGGGAGTCCAGCTTTCCTGGGTGTTATGGGTCCCACATTTAATTTTTTATCTTGTAAGGAAATGTTTTTATATTCATTAGTGTTCATATTGTAATATTACTTGAGTTAAAAAAAAAGCTTACTTAAATTTTGTCTTAAAGAACCTGCAAATAAGGAGTACGGCATAAATCTAAACAGACCAAAGTGTATATGTCTTAGTGAACTTTTCTACATTTAGAGCAGCTATTGGAATTGGAAGCAGGGTAACTTTACCTTATAATTACTTACACAATGAAAGTAATTATATATACTGGGGCATCTCAAGAAAATCTTGGACATACTCATGTATACAAAGAGGTAGAAGAGCTCCTTAGGTCAAAGAAAAAATTTACAAAGTCAATCATTCAGAAACTGGAACAACAAAACTTATCTAAAAGAGGATTTACAAGAAGAAATAATGGGAAGTGAATATCCGAGAAATCCTTACAATACTTTAATGAAATGTCATTATAAAACCCATCACCTGTCATAGTGAGCAATCCTAAGAGTTTGTAACTGCTGATGCTCTCAGTAACTCCAGTGCATTATTGTATCCTTAGACACCTGGTAACCTCAAGACCCCAGGGCATTAATGAAGATCATGAAGTAGCTCTAAAGGATGTCTGGGTACCAGAAGACCATAATGAACCTATTTCCCCTAGTCTTTTTTCTCATGCTATCTGATAAAGCTGCAAGGCTTCAAAAAGTAAGCAAATAATTTAAATGAAGATTTCCAAATTGGATAAAACTTAGGTGAAGGTAGTAGGTAAGGAGCTCAGAAGTGATGATACTGGGAAATGGGCCCCTCTCTCTATTTCCTGGGTTTCCTTCTGCTTAGATACAAAATGATTCTCTTGTGTAAGATTAAGTTTAGAGAAAAATTAGTAGGTCATGACATATTATGAAAAATAAAAAATGAAGTGAAAGAAAAGTGACATGCAAACATAGCAGAAATTTCTAAGCAGGAGTTACTATTAAAAAATTAAAAAATAAAAATTAAAAAAATTAACTTCAATTCAGATCATGTTTTTCAAAATGATATGAATATCTTTAAGAATATCAGTGACAATGGGACATGAGAATGAAACACTACACTCTATTAAAAAAAAAGACCCTATCAAAAATTGAGTGCTGTCTTCTATATATACTGTCTTTTGTTTACTTTAGTTAAGAATAAACTTTAAATGAAGCTACCCTGCAACTTCCTCATGCTTCTAATTAAAACAATTAGGCAGATTTAAAAATTAAAGAAACTTTGTTCTTTATTGGCGATCAATTGCCTTCGGATAGATCAGAAACTAAATGGTAATGGTACACAATCAAAGTAAATTTAAATAAAACTTGTGTCTTCCTTTTCAGTCCAGTTGAGAACATTAGGAAACTTTGCATAGTTACAACGTATTACTCGTGAAGCCTGAATCAACCCACAAATAAAGCCATGTATTTTCTGAGGCATGCCTTATAGTTGTTCTTCCCAGCTATATCATGTCAATAAAGCAACACAAATAACTTCAAATACCATTGAGTATAATTTATAAGGAGTTATTCAATGTACCTGATCCATTTTTACTGCTGCTAGATAATAAAAAGGTAAATGCAAAAGCATTCAGGATTTTATCCAGTTCCATGGTTTTAAGTGTCCTATATAATCTTAGATCTCCCACATTTGTGTTTTTACCTTCACATCTTCACTGAGATGTATTCACAAATGTAACTGAACAAAATTAAACAGGTTACCAAACAGTGAGGCTCTTATATTGAGCTCTGCTAGATTTTTGCCACAGCCAGGTCACTCGTGTGCATCACAGGGACTTGGAGAGGAACATAATGGTACACAGAGATACATGCTCTTGGTTTCACTCTAGAAATGAATAATTTTTATTTTTCCCACGGCTGTTTATATATTGTTTCCCTAGATACTAGAAATAGACTTGCAAGCAAAGCTTAAGCAAAGAGTCTCTTTGAGGAACTTGTCTGAGTTTCTCCTTCCACACTCTGCTCCCCTTATGGCCTTGTTTTGCCCTGAAGGCCATTCTTCCTAGGCTTTATCAGCTGCCTTCAGATCTCAGTTACCTTGCCACATCTGGACCAGGGATTATGCCTGAGAAAGGAACTTCAGACCACCTGGACCACAACAGATTTGTATCGCCATGACAAACACAGGGAGAGAGAAATATCTTACTTTGTCTCACAATTTTAGAACTTCTGGTTTATGCTTGGCTGACTTGTTTGTTTTAGTTTACACCAGCACATTTTGGGGGAGCATGATTTTGAAGACAGAGTCCGAGCCCCATGTTTGTAAACCAACCTTTCTACTGTTGAACCCACATCCTCCCATCTTGAGGGAGTGTAGCAGAACAACAGGGACAACAACAAAATCTTACCACACAGACTGGAAGCAAACAAAAAGTAGGAGAGGAAAACAAGATCCCACCCACCCCTTCAATGTTGTGATCTACATGGTAGGTTAAAAATAAATAAATAAATAAATAAAAATTCTAATCCCCCAGACTACAAAATTCAATCTAAGTATTCAGAACTCATCCCAACATGGATAATAGGAGGATTTCTGGAAGTTAGACAAAAATCCAGCATTCTTTAGGAATTTATGAAACTAGTTCCCAACTATGAAAATAAGTCATTTCCCTTACCTCTACTAGAAGAAACATAAGGCTATCTAAAGTGCCTATTAGCATATGAAAGCTCATGGTAGCTGGCTTTCCTCCTCCTAATACATACTCATACCTCATACCTACTACACCTTTCAAAGTCTGGGCTAGCATAATAGCCCCTCTCACCTCCTCCCCTACCCTAAACTAGGTTTCTGTTTCTCTCTCTCTCTCTCTCTCTCTCTCTGTCTCTCTCTCTCTCTCTCTCTCTCTCTCTCTTCTTCCCCCTCCCCCTCTCTCTTTGTCTCTCCCCTCCTGTGTGTGTGTGTGTGTGTGTGTGTGTGTGTGTGTGTGTGTTCCTGCTTCTCTAGCTATGCTTTCTCTATTTTCTATCCATGCTATTCTTTCTTCTCCTACAGTAGCACTGACCTTGTCCAGTCTGGCCAATTATGTATTTGTGGACATGGATGCTTTGAAAAGAGTTGTGGAAAGGAGACAGTGCAATTGGAGAGGGGCACAACCAGAGAAACAGAGACAGAAAATCTTAAGAGTATATTTGTGAAGTGGAAAATAACTCACTTAGGAGAGCTACAAGGTCATATGTTATAAAAGATACAGGAACAAATGCCAAGAAAAGTAGTTCAAGCAGAATCCAGTAATAACTATTGAGCTCAAAAAACCGGAAGCTTATATACTTACAGGTCTGCATTAGGAAGATTAATCTGGCATTAATAGGTAGAATTGACTGAAATAGAAAAAGCTAAAGAGCAGTAAAAAGGTTATTATGATCAGTCATCAGAAAAGTATGTGAGAAGGAACCACTGTGATGTAACGGAAGAGACCATTCCAAGAGATTAAGGAAGTCAAGCCAGTGGAATGCAGTGATTAATTGTAGGTGACTGTAAGTGGATAGAGGACATAGAGTGACGATAAGATTTTAAGCTTGATAGATTAGAAAATTATATTGTTACCAGCAATAAATTTTATAGTATCTATTGAACCTACTTTGAAATTCTATTCAGAACTTCACTTCAGGAAGGCAGACCTAAAATATGAGGTAAAAGTCAAAATGGTGGTGGCTTGTGATGCTGCTGTATATGTGTGCATGAGTGTGTGTGTGTGTTTGTGTGTGTGTGTGTGAGTGAGAGAGAGAGAGAGAGAGAGAAGAGGGGGATGTATATATGTAAGTGGTGCTATTGTACTTAAATGAACTCACTAAAGGAGAAACAGTGAATATTATATTATCAGTTACATTACATAATAGCCCCAGAAGAGGAAAAGGAACTATCACAGAATATAGAGCAGACAAACATACATAATTCAGGGTATGTTTTCTTATTAAAAATTATGGCATTGCAAGACCTTTAAGACTCTGATTTCAACTTTCAAATATATTTATCTTCATCCTAAAAATAACATAATTTATAAAATAACAGTGAGTGATAATCAATGATAGATTGTATCGACCATTCTCTTTTCTCTTCATATGTTTGCTTTTACCTAAATCACTTCAAATTATCCTCATACATAATTCAAAATTTGAAACAAGAGATATTAGCCTCGAACAAACAGTGTGCCAATCATAATGCTAGGTTTGTAAGTCAAATAGGTTGAAAAATTTTGTCCTCATGTATTTTATAATTTACTGAGAATATATGCTAATGATTATTTGTCTACAAATATTGATCAAAATGTTAACAAATAAAATAGTCACATATTATATTGATTAATATATTTCCATACTGCTAATATCACAAATTCATATTTTACATCCTAAAGAGTGGGGATTACTTTTCACAAGACTGTCATATGTTTTTTAAAATTGAATCGAATCATTGTTTTATTTGTTTTCCAAAATGAAATACTGAAAATATGCTTGTCTATTTGTTGCTTTGTACTATAAAATTGTCATCAATGTTTTGAATTACAGTTGAATGTTTTATGGCAAGTAAAATGAAATAATAGCATTTGAGAAATATATGTAGCAGAAATTTAACTAAGACAGTAGGGATAATAAAATTAAAAAATGTATCTTTTTTCAAACTCTAATACAATGCAGACAACACTCAGGAATGGCTACTAAAACTAGTAAGTTTTATAATGATAGCAACAATATAGTAGATGGATTAAATTGAATTTTCTTATCAGTCTTAATATTATAAAATGTGAGAAAATCAGACAGTTTATGTCTCTTGTAATGGGAGAGAATGACATATCAAATAAAACAAACTGAAAAGAAGCCTCTATTCCTGAATTGAATCTATCTTTTAAATCCAGACACTATGCACAGCACATAAATCTAAATAAGTACATTAATAAACTCAGAAAATATCAGTCAGCCAGATTTACAAAGATATATACATGATAAATTGCCAATAATAAGGTGAGGTGGCAGAGAGACAGAGAGAGAGAGAGAGAGAGAGAGAGAGAGAGAGAGAGAGAGAGAGAAGATAGAACACATTTCAAATTAGAAGATTAATGCAGATATCAATCAAATGTGACATGTATAATTTGTTTTAAAATTCCTGTCAACCATAAGGAGATATTTTTGTGAGAATTAGAATGTATATACTAGGTGTTAGTTCATATAAAATTGTAGGTAATTTGTTAGGTATGATCATATATCATCATTCTACAATTTAAAATTCATATGTTAAAGAAATATATTACTTTTGAAAGAACTGGTATGATGTTTTAACATTTACTTAAAAGACCACTAGCTTAAAAAAAAATTCCATTAGCAAAAGACACAAACTAAGTAGGAGTGAGAGACTGATGAGAAATCTTCGGAGTAGATAATGGTGAGATGTGGGATGTCTTTCTTGTACTTTATATTTAAAACTTTCTATGAGAAAATGATCTCATGAGGGGAATTGTACTTGTACTTTATAACTCAAGTGTTATGCTAATTTTGTATTTTTCGTATTAATCTTAGAAAATTCTCAAGTGCTATTCTTGGATAGGAACACAGTGTCAAATACAGCTTCAGAAACATGTGCCTTTCATTCTTGTGATTGACAGCAGGAGAAAAAGAAGACAAAAATACCTCAAAATGAAAAAAAGATTATGATGATTGGATTTGAAAGACACTGGAGAGATGAAATACCCTCCTCAGTCTTTCCCATATGACAGGCTATATAAAGACGTCTGGAAAGCCATCCCTTCCCTTTTCTCCTCTATTTTCACTAGCTCTCAACTTACTTGACTACTTTTGCTGAAACTGGCAGTTGGTTTGGTAATATGTGGCCACCACAAATCATCTTCACCATGTGGGTACACAATTAGTCATCACGAGGTGACCTTTCCGAAGAAGAAAAAACTTCCTTCATGTATCTCAGTAAATGTTGACAAAAGCCTGTGAGAACAAGCGTGTTGATAAGATTTATCACACCAAGGCACTAGGTAATAGAAAATTTCCTGCAAATTAATAACAATAGTTGAAATTATTTGTGCATTTCTGCAAATGCCAGCACAGTGTAGCATCTGTCCTAGCAGATAAAACACAAGTCATTTGATGTGGTTAGTGTGTCTTTCATCCTTGTAAAGGTCACTTGCTCTTTAGCCTGCCATGATTAAGGTAGCTTTAGGCAGATACCTGAGACCTACAGCTATTACACAGTTCAGATGGTGATATCTCACAGCAGAGAACCTGTTTGTCTCCATTAAGTAGCTTCAGGGAAAAAAAAAAAAACACTAAATTCTCACAATCATTACAATTTCTGTACATTAATTAAATCACATAATATTTTCATATGCATACAAAAGAAGAACCTTTGCACTTTAACAACCCATAGTATTTTAATATAGATTCAAAGATAGAATCACAGTCACTTGGAAACATTATATGACTCTAAGTAATCCCTATGAGTTTCTTTTAGTAAGTTGTTTTATAGCATTTTGCAGACAGATACCATGTGAACCTGGTTACTTTGTTATTTGCTCTTGCACTGATGGATAAAACATTCTGATACAATATTGGAATTTTTAAATTATCTTTATTTTGTGCTGATTTATATGCATTCTTTTAGAAACCAAAGGGCTGGAATGTTATCTTCCTTGTATTCAACTTGCCAACATGTTTTTCTCCAAGCAAACAAACCGGAGTGCTAACAAGAATGTGGCTTGAAACCACACATTCTTGATTGTCTTTTCTGGTAATGACTTTAGACTTAAAATTTTGAAGATATGAAGTACACTAGACCTTAGAGACCACATTCAGTCCACCATGGGCAACAGAATCAAGACAGATACATTAACTGACTTTTAGACACACTAAGATATATGATAGAAAGTGAGTTTTTCAAAGCCACACAGAACTTACAAAAGAAATAAGCATGTGAATAGAGTATCATCCCACATCATACATACATAGTAAATTAATTTCAACAATATTATAGAAATTCCCACTATGCTTAGTATATTAAGTATAACTCCATATTACAAGGATTAATTGATTCCAGTTATACAACATTCTCAATAGATAAAAGTATATAAGTGCAAAAAAAAAAATCATCTGGTTTTAGAATAAGAGAGAAGAGGTTTCTTTTGAAACAGTATAAAGAAACTTCTAAGGCATGAACCATCAATGTGTAACTAGTTCACTGTGACTATATGACTAAATGAATATATCAAAATACCAAGAACTAACACAGAAAAATGTATGGTGGAGCTAGAGCAGAAAGAAAACAGAACCTGTTCATGAAGTCATACAAAGCATTAGGCTTTGGTAGTAATGCCATTTTCAGACTTGACACAGGGTTCCATTCAAAACTAGTATTGAACCAAATAGAGAGTCCTGCTGAGGGTATTGCTGTGGAAAGCCTTGAATAGCATGCCAAAGAAGTAACCTGCTATGAGCACATTACAGAAGCAGAAGCATTTTGGAATCACAATGACAGGTATCTATACTCAAAACAAATAATTCCAGATTCCCACACTGCCTTGTGCATCAGAGTTTCTGATTCTAATTAGGTAGAGTAGTAGTTAAGGAATTTTAATTTTTAATAGATTCTTTATCCCTATCTCTACATTTACCTTAGTCTTTGAATGCCACAGCATATGTATCCATGGGGCACTTTAATGTTGTAATCATGTTCATGTATACAGCTAACATCCATTTCTTAATGTGCCAGATATGGCCACTAGAAAGCTGAAATAGGAGTCAGGAGTCCATATTCTACATTTACTGTGTGACACTGGGGCAGCTATTGACGTTAGGACCTCAGTGTAACTACAGCGAACCTGTAAATGAAAATGCCTGTCATCTTTGCTGAAGGATAAATTTGATGTTCGTGGGAAATCTTGTTTGTGAACATCTTTTAAAGTAATCCACCACATATTATACAAACAGTTTAGGCTAAATTATTAAATCTCCAGACAATGATAATTTTTAAATTTTATTTTTCTCTTATTTATTACATCCCAACCAAAATCTCCTCTCCTTCCTTTCCTCCCAGTTACTCCCGTCCAGCTCCCCCTCCCCCTCCTCAGTTTCCCTTCAGAAATGGCAAGTCTCCCAGGGATAAGAACTTGCAATAAAACTAAGCACCTCTCCTCATATTAAGGCTAGGTCAGGCAACCCAGTAGTACAAAAAGGGTCTAAAGTAGTAGTAGAGAAAACAGGAAAAAGAGTCAGAGAGCAACTGCTCCCACTACTAGGAGTCTTACAAGAAGGCAAAGTTACACAACCACAACATGTATGCTTTGGGTCTCAGTCAGACTCATGAAAGCTCTCTGATTATTGCTTTGGTCTCTGTAAGCCCATATGAACCCAGGTTAGTTGATACTGTGGGTTTTCTTGCGGTCAGACAACTTAATTTAATGTAACTATGTTGTATAAAAAGTATAGCATTGGCATATTTATCAGAATTTTAGTTACACATTTATGTTCATGAGTTGTCTTTTTTTTTTTCTCCCTCCTGAATAAATTTGACACTGAAAAATGGAGAGAAAGAAATTACAAGGCTGTTACATTTTGATGAAAGAAGGAAAAGAATCAGAAGGAAGCATAAGAGAAAAGATCTGGGTAAGATTCAGTGTATCACTCTGAAGTTCATGAGCAGGAAATATAAAAAGCTAAAGAAGCAAACAGATATGAAAGAGTTTAAAAGCTGAATGCTTACTCTGAGGTATCACCAAGGCCCTTCAACTCCATGTAGACTGAAGGAATATTAATTTTAACTTGCTTTTACTTAGTCTTCTCCTTAGACCCTCCAGAATTGAGAGGAAGAAAACCCAGAATTTTTACCTTTTAGCATATTCCCAACTCATTCTCTTCTCTCCTGCTAGGGAGATTGACAGTTCTTAAGTAAATTTGCAGAACTCGTGACATTGGATGTGTTCTATATAAACAAGAAAGATGCGCTGGACAAAAGGTATCTCCTTTGATGAAGGTGCAGTCCCAATCTCTTGGATAACAGGAGAGTTGCTTGCTTAATGGTAATCATGCATCACACTCTGCAGATTTTGGCTTCTTGATTAAAGCAATGCTCTTTTATACCTAGAATCCCAGCAACAAAAATGGTTATAGGCTTCCAATTCCCTCTGCAGGATTATGGCATGCATAAGAACTAGGAACAGCTGAGTCCTTTGAAGATATTCCTGGGCATCCTGCCCTCCTTCTCAAGGCTTCTAAACAAAACCCAGCTCTGAATAAAATATGAGAGAATCAGAGAAAAAAAATATGTCTTTCAAATCAAGTCCCAGTGTTGGTACTTTTTCAATCACTGTTTCCCAAAAGACTTCAAACATAGTTAACGTGCAAAAATCCTTGGCACTTGTCTTTAATGCTCATGCCTGACATTTGGTCATAATACACAAACATCTTTCTAGACCTCATTTTCTTTCTTTTAAACATTAAGTGTTAAAATTTTTCTGAAAGGTAGGAAACTCCCTTGACAGCAAAGCTGAAAAGTAAAGTGAAAACCAGCATCTCTTTCATTGCAGCCCATGGCCATTTTTTTTTTTTTTTTTTTTTTTTTTTTTTTGGCACAGAAGCTATTCTAACTGCTAGTTTCAGAGATTTTCTCCATGCATAAACAGGAAAGCAGTGCACACATAATATGGCATACTATAAATATTCTCTTGCATTGTATTTACATCAATATTTTTCACTTTATAATTATCATTTTATCTTCTGTGGTGGTTTGAATAAGCATGGCCACGTAGCTCATGTATTTGAATGCTTAGTCATCTGGAAGTGGCACTATTTAGGAAGGGTTAGAAGGTGTGGCTCTTTTTGGAGGAAGTGTCACACTAGGGGTGGGCTTTGAGGTTTCAAACGCCATGTCAAGCCCAGCCTATTTTTCTTTCGGCCTATGAATATAGCAATTAGCTATTTCTCATGTACCATGGCTGCCTGCCTTCATGCTCCCTGACATGATGATACTAGACTAAGTTCCTGAAACTATAAGTAAGCTCGCAGAACCTGAGATGTGGCCCCACTTTCTGGGTTGACCAGCCATTGACATGACTGCACATTGAACCAGTTTATACATGGAAAGGACAACATGTTGTCTTTACTAAGGTAGATTATGGACTTGCCTTTTCTGCAACTCACCCTTACTCTTGGGTGGTTCAGTTTGCAGTTTTCCATGGCAGGTGTTCCACAACTCTGGCATCTCCAGCATCTTGGGGTCTCCAACATATGTCAGGGTACACCTTCACAGCTTCATGAAATGCTTTTCTTTGGTGGTGGTAAGGCTTTTTTGCAGAAACACTCCTGACACACATTTGCCTTTGTGGCTCTTCTTAGCCTCAGAAGAAATTTCCACAACCACTTTTTTAAATTCTTGACTCTGCCATTATGACAATGGACTAAGACTATGAAATTTCAAATACCTCTTCAATTAAGTGCATTCTTCTGTAAGAGTTTTCCTCTTCATGGTGTCTTTTCATAGCAGTAAAACAGTGACTAAGACATCTTCTATGTGAGTATGTGCAAATTTAATTGTTATTTTCAATTGGCAAGTAATAGTCACTTGTGTGCAGTTAGCATAATTTAACTGACTTCCATATTCATAGATCTTGTCATGAACTAAATAGCTTTATGAGAGTCACTTCACATAGGTGAAGATTATATGAGATAAATTCCTAAAAGCAAAATTTCTAGGTAAAATAACACACATTTATCAATTTGAGTATGTGTTATAGAATCTCCTTTTCTAGGTAAGTGTATATTGGTAATTCATACAATAATATAGTATAATACATTACAATATAATACTATACAATACAAAACATCTACTATTTTATATTTCTTTACATTGACATCTGTTTTAATCTTTAATAATTAAATTAATTAGCATTGCACAAATAATATTCCTTTAATGTGCCTCTCTCTTAAAACAAGAAAGATAAAAACACATAACATATAAAAACATCATTTTTATAAACATTCTATTTATTCATTTATACATTAATTAATTCATTTATTTAGTGGCATGGTGTTCATTTGTCTGCCCATTTCACTGTGTGCTGCTAGTCCTATTTATTTATAGATTCTCCTTCTACATTAACTTTTGAGTGTGTTATAAGCATTTTTCTCAAGATTGAAAACAATGCAGTTCTATCTTTTGGTATTGTTGGGTTTTGACACACATTTTTTTATTTTTAAATTTTAGTGTCATTCTATACAATTTATAACTAGTTATCTAGTTTTGTTGGTTGATTTAGAATATATTTCTCTTTTATAAATTGTTCTTAAGAATTCCATACAATGTATTTGATCATATTCAACACCAAATTCTGCCCTCTTTATTCTCACCCTCTTTATTTTCTCATCTCTTTCAACTCAAATTTGAGATTTTGTCTATTTTATATTTGTTTTCTTTCTCTTCAAGTCCCGATTTTGTCTTGGGAGATAGATCTACCTTGGTGTATTGTCAAATTGCCAAGGTTACCATCATTTGAAACAACCATCTCTTCTCCAATCTCTCTCCCTCTCTGCTGGGATTTTGTCTAGTTGGAGCTTCTGTAGGGTTTGTGTCTAGTTTCACAATTGCTGCCAGTTCATGTTCACAACTGCATTGTTGTATCTAGAAAACACTCTTTCCTTGTTGCTATCCACTTCCTCTGCTCTAACCACTCTTATGAAGAGCCTTGAGGCTTGCCAGGAGGGATGTGATATGTCTGTCTCATTAGGTGCTAAGCATTTCACTGCACTTCTCAAAGCCAAGTTTATCTCATCTTGTATTTTCTCCTTTCATGGCTTTATGTGTGAGTTTCTCTTTAAATTATGATGAGAATCAAGAACAATACCATATAAACATGTCCTGGGAAAGCGCAAAAAGGGTAAATTGAGTAAATTTTAAGTATAGAAACATGGCTAATCAACATTAATTTGAGACAAAAAAAACTACAATTAATTACAAAGTTAGTGTCAGCCACTCTATTTAATTCTATGTAAATTACATTTAATGATTGTACTAATGTCCTTTAGAAAAACAGAACTAATAGAGAAAATTATTTAATATAATATATTGTTATATTAATATATATTTAATATAGTATATTAATGTATAAATTGTATATATTAAAAGGGATTTATTAGAGTAGGTTACTGTATGTTGTCATGTTAGTTCAATGGTTATCTCCTCACAGAAAAGCCACAAAACCAAATACCTCACCTCAATTGTTCTTAAATTGACATTGGAATCCCAAAAGGGTGGGTTCTAAGGACAGTAATGTCTCAGCAGCAGGATAGATGAATTTGCCAGTGAAACTGAGGGAAACAGGCAAAAAGCAAGTTTCTTTCTTCCCTGACCTTTATGTAGATTACCGCCAGGAGTTATAGCCTGGATTTAGGGTGGGTCTTCCCATCTCAAATGGTACAATAAAGAAAAGCCCTAACTGCTTTGCCCAGCTGCTTGAGTTTTTAGTTAATTCCAGATGTATTCAACTTGATTAATTATCACAATCATTAAATGAATCACTTAGGAATATTATTAAGGACAGTTTGTAGAGAGTCAGACTTGTTTTTTACTCTCATTGTGTCTCGTTGTGTTTCTTGCTCTTAATAATTTATCGAGATTTGTGCTTCAGAAGAAAGATGGCACAAGACAAAAGCCAGTGAAATGTTCAAGCCAGATAATTTAAGAGTGGGATGGTATTTTAGTTACTGTTCTATTGCTGTGAAAAGATAGTATGACCAAGGCAACTCTAATACAAGAAAAGAAAACATTTATTTGGGGACTTGCTTACAGTTTCAGATTATTAGTCTTTTATTATCATATTGGCATGATATGATACCATATTGGTATTATATTGGTAGAGAACAGACAGACATGTTGCTGGAGCAGTAGCTGAGAGCTTTATATCTAGACCCACAGATAGCAGAGAGAGAGAGACATACAGACAGACACACACATACACACCACACATACATATATACCACATATACACACAGGAGAAAGAGAGAGAGAGAGAGAGAGAGAGAGAGAGAGAGAGAGAGAGAGAGAGAGAGAGAGAGAGAGAGAAGAAGAAGAAGAAGAAGAAGAAGAAGAAGAAGAACAACAACAACAACAACAACAACAACAACAAGAAGAACAAGAACAAGAAGAAGAACAAGAACAAGAAGAAGAACAAGAACAAGAAGAAGAACAAGAACAAGAAGAACAAGAAGAAGAACAAGAAGAAGAAGAGATTGAAAGTTTGGACCTAGTATTGGCTTGAAACCTCAAAGTCTCCCCTCAGTGACAAACACTTCCTCTAACAAGACCACACCCCCTCTAACTAGGTCACATCTTCTATTCCTTTCTTAAACACTCAACCAACTAGAGACTAGATGAGCCTATTGATGCCATTCTTTAAACCACCACAGACAAAGAGAGACAACTTTCAAAGCAATAGTGTTAAGATAGGACAACTTACTTTTCCACTGAGTTCATGATAAGATGAGAAGTACAGAATATAGATTTATTTCCAACTCTGGCTGAAAATTTCATGGACGTTTGTGCTGCCTTGACCAGTAAATGCCACTTTCCTTTCATGTCCGCCTGAAACAGCATTGCATTTTAATTACTCATCAACTGAGAACTGAAGCCCAGTATCACATTTAACATGGTCTACAAAAACAAAGTGGTATGACATTTCACACATTTGCAAACTATAATAGAAGAAACTGCATGTCTACAGATGTCTACTATAGCTTCTATTTTACCACCAGCCTAATTATGAATATGGCTGCCACTCTACAGCACATTATTTCTAATTCGCTGGGGTATTTCCCTTTCCTTTGAGAGTAGAGATGGCCATTCTTAGACTAGTCACATGTGTGCACTTTGCATGTATTACTTTCAGGTGAATACAATGAGAAAGTCTTTGCCACTCTCCAAAGATGGCATCAATTTTACTCTGCCTTGGCAGTTGGCAGGGCTCTGATGGGTGGCACTATGGGCAGCTTTGGTTCTAGAGTGAGGATGAGACCTAAAAGGGAAGCCAGACCACCCATGAAGACAAAAGAGAAATAAAAGTTAAGTCATGATGATTTTAGAGGTTATTGGGGTTGCTTTTACAGTTCCTCTGTGGGGAAATCAATAATGTGACTCGGAGTAGTACAGCTTTGTGTTTAATTCTCAGCAAATTTATGTGATGATTTCAAACACTACCTTGCTGAGGACACACCCTAGGTGTGTCCTAGAAGGATCAGTGTTGAGCTTTGTAGATTGGGCCCTGCATTAAAGGAAGCCTCTCACAGATTGCTTATACCTTTCCCAAATATTGTCCAGACATGGAAACTCACTATAATTCTGGCACTCTCAAAGGAAACAGATTAGGAATGTATGGCTATTATCAGCAACACAGAAAATTCAAGCCTGAGCCAGCTTGTACTGCATGAAACCCTGTTTTTCTATGACTCCAAAGGGAAAGAAAAGATAAAAAGAAAAAAAAAAGAAAAGAAAGTTGACAGGGGCTTGTTCATACACACTAACTTTGTAGAATCTATCTCTGCTACCTCTGACTTTCATAGTTACCTGTACCACACCTGAATATGCTTGTTCGTATGCATATTTCTGGACCCTCCTCTTTTCTCTATCTTTTCTTAAAATTTAGCACCAAGTAGTTACTTGATCACACCTGCAAGTCATTTAAATATCCTGGGAAATAATTTATCTGAGCCTGAAAGCTTAAATTAAAGCTGTGAAGTGCTCCCTTATTATCTCGGCACCTTTCTTATACTTCAATTCCCTCCTAATGATGTTTGTTCTAGAACTGCCAGCTTGAAAATTATTTCCTTGATGGAGAAAAAAAGAAGCAAAACAGAATATGAATAAACCTCCAGGCTCAACTATGCTCGTAACCTTATATCGTTTGTCATAAATTACAGACTCTTCCCAAGGGATTGTTTTGAGCAACTATGAGTTTGTATAATATGCCAAGAATGGCTACTTATTAGGAATAAAGCCTAGTTAAAAACTAATGGAGCTGAAAATTTACACACAAGGATTCAAACAAATTGCTGACCTGAGCTTGATGAGATTAGCCTGGGCTAAGAACTCAGCGAGATGCCTGAAGCACTGTGGCGCTGTGGAACACACTCAGGTCAAAGCAGGTTTTGATCTCAGGCAGCCAAAGACACAGCAAGGACAGGAATCCAAGCTCCTTCCTTCTCTGTTTGTTCTGTCTGTAGTTTTACTGTTGCCTTCCCATTGACAGGAATAGTAACCAAGAATGATGGTGGCGTTCAGTGTTCACGTTTGGCATCCTTGCATCTGCTCGGTCTCTCATATGATCAAGCTGCACAGCAGGCCATCTTGATGAGGAACAGGACTCATCTGAACTCAGTTCACTCCCAGGGTCAGACATGGAGACTTTCCTTTGGTTTCTTATTGATGGATTTGTTCAGGACTCACACTAAACTTATAGTATGAGAGATTACTGATTCTAATCTCTGATTTTTCCCCTGGTCACATTCCCTTTAAATCTCCTGGATATGCAGACTCATTTGTCTTATAACTTCAGAAATCTTCCTTAATATAATGGTTTGCCTTTCTTGAATGTCACTGGTATAAATGAATTCTAAGATAAAACGATTTTATCTCCTATGGTCTCTGTTGTTTTCATATAACACTCTTTTCTCCGTAGATGATAAGAAGACCTGAAGTAACATTGTCTTGCTTACTTGCTTTTTTTTGTAATCTTTATAATAATTGTTCTGAGTCTTCAGTATGCATTACTTAGGTCTTCAAACAACTAATTCAAAAATGTGCAGAGTGGTTATTTGTAATGCAGATTAGCCAGCACTTCTTTTTGTGCCCAGCTACACAATTAGCAGGGCACCATGCAGAATGAAAGTACCCAGCCCCTTGTTCAGAATCTATTAGGAAGATCAAGATGGAGAGTCCAGAGCATGGGGCTTTCTTTGTCTTTATTATACAGCTCTGACAATTGTCCATTTTCTCAAAATATACACATAAGCAAAAGGTTTTCATAAATCTTCCTTATTTAGTCTGAAATGTAGAAAAATATCCTATTAGAGCAGTAAGTAATTGACCCATATCGACTTGCCTTCTCACATTACAAAAATCAATAGAGTAGTTGCTATCACCTTCTCACAGTCAGGAGCAGGCATGTGAACTCTGGGTATCTCAGTGACTATAAAGATGTAATTGTCAACTTTTCAGTAATGTATAGTTTAAAGAATTACTATAATAATGGCCATAACTTTTCTGTGAGACCTGTGTCATTAAGAATTTAATGGTATTGGGAACAGTGTTACTATCTCAAATCTTGCAAGCACTAGAGTTCATATGAGAAGATATGTTTTAATTCTAAGGCTTTTCTTTCTTCCATATTTTGGAATAAATTACTATTTCATGGACCTCCTTCATAGACACACTTTAAAAATTTTTTTAAACTTTACTCATCACATAAAGTAATAGACTTACTGTATTTTATAGGTGCGAAGAAGCTTTTCTTTAAAAATGTAAAAATAAATTCAGCAATAATATGTTTTTGTTAAATTTTCTTTCATTACTTAAGGTACAATGTCATTGGAAAAATAATTATTTTCTTTTTAATTTTTATTTATTTGGACCCATGACTTCAGCTGCCTAATGAAGAAAAAAAAAAAAAAAAAAAAAGACAAAACAAAAACCAAAACAAACCAAAACCAAAACCTAACCAAACAAAACCTGATATACATAGGCATAGGCATTTCTATTCTACAACACAATGGTTACTTTGAAACCGCGTGCCAGGAAACCATTTGTGCTTTCTGTTGCTTGCCCTTCCTCTCTGTTCAATGTGTTACTAAAAGCGAAGACACTGGTTGTCATTATCAGCTATGCAACATGCAAAAACTGACAGTATTTATTCTCAAAGCAAGCACATGGCCTTAGAGACAGTCTCCTATTACCAGATTTCCCATGAGTCCTAACATGTAAATACAGTCTGATTCTTACCCACTCTGTCAAATTGTTAATTCTGTTCCTTCCTCTTTGGAACTCTGTTTACTGACTAAGGAGTGAGAATTACTAGAAATGTATGAATGTAGTCACGTTCCTACCAAAAGAGCAGATGGCTGTGAGCGAAATGTTAAACTACTATGAAATTTAGACATAGGCAACTCCAGTCACTTTATCAACTGGAAAGTGGATAACATAACATAGAGTAGAAATTTAGATTAAAGTTGCTCTTCTAGGAAAGGCATTCCACTATACAGTTTGGGTATCTTATCCAACCTTGTTTTCTTTGAGGGTAGAGTTAATATTGGAAGTTCTAGCATGGATGCCCATCATCCCTCTCATTCTTTATGAAACAATAGAGCAAGATAGTAAGTCTAAGAGAAAATACACTTGGAAAATGCTACACAAAGTGTTCAGACCCACCCTGAGATTGGAGAGTGCAAAGAGAAAAGTTGGGTGGGGATTTGTTGTCTTTCAAAAGATTGCTGAGAGGAACAATCTATAGACTCAATTTAAAACAGAGTCAGTGGAAATGTATATGAAATACCTTTTATTGACTATGATGACAAATCTGTTATGTTTAAAAGATTGTACATAATCATATATTTTAGAAACTTAAGATACTTATTTTAAATTTGTATATTGTTTGTAAATATTTCATATATTTGTGTAATTTTTAAATAAAGATTATATTTTAGCTGTTTTTCTCATCACTGTGACAAAGCATTGAATGAGGAAACAAGGAACAAGAGGTCCATTTTAGCTTAGACTTCAAAGGGAACAGTCCACTCTGGTAGGGAAGCAACAAGTACAGAAGATACTTAGGACAGGGAGAGTTTGCAATCCATTTAGTTCTCATTTTGGCTTACTTGGAAGCGAAAATTGGACCAGAAGCAGGGCCATCTGTAGTCTGCAAGCTTTGTCTCTATGGTCTGATATCCAAAAGGTTCTACAACCTCATATATAAGCTGTATTACAACCTCATATTATCTGTAGACCATGTAATTCAAATATCTGGGACTGGATGCATTTAACATTGAAACAACAATATGGTATCTGTTGCTCCTCATTTCAGTATTAATAATTCAAAACTCAGTTTCAAGCAGCCAGCCCAAGTAATAAGATTATATCAGGCACATCAATCACTAGTCACCTCAATTCTCTTCATTCTCTTTTTCTACCTCCTTCTCCTCTTTCTTCTCCTCCTCCTCCTCTTTTCCCTCTTCTTCTGCCAGCCAACATGACTTTAATCTACAATTTATTGGTTGCTTTCTATTTCAGATCATTCTCTCTGCATGGGTTTCCACAGTTTTCACTAATCTTAGAGATGTTTCATGCCAATGCACAGAGACACATACAAGATAAATGAATTTAAAGCATTCCATAGAAAGAAAAGGCTATACTTTCACTGTTCATGAACTTTATAATTTTATTTGTAACCATTATTTGTCAGAGAGTGACTGTATAAAAGTATTCTCATGAATGCATTTGCTATAACTATAATAATTTTCAATAATGCAGCATCCTTGTGTCAAAGCTACATGTTTTTCTCCTTACAGCTTGTGTTTGTCAATGTGAATCCTAAGGCTCACAGGTGGTCGCTATAACCTCTATTTTCTATCCATAGAAAGGCTTCAAATTATTTAACTAATTGGAAAAGACACACACATACACACACAAAACCAATCAGGAACGTTCCTTCTGATCTTTTTAAATGTACATAATGATCTCATAGTAGTAGTATTTCTTTGGGGAATGTGACAGAAACAGTGCTTTCAGGAAGGGAGTAGCTGTAGAGAATTTAATAATAATGCTAATAAGTAGGGTGAAACTAAATTCTGCTTGTTTTAATTAGAAGAGTTGCTTTCTGGTGGCTGAATAATCAGAGCAGCAGAAAGAGCAGCTCACAGGAGACACTACAGATAAAGAGGCTACTTTTGCAATGGTATGCCAGCGGTAGAGGTGTCCAAACCAATGGAAGCAGTAAATAAGACAGCTGGCTCTACATGTTCAGTGGGGAAAAGTCCTTAGCTAGCTACGGAGGCAAATAGCAGTATCCTGCTCGAAAAGAGTTATCAATTCTTTAATACATACTGCCTTCTCCTAGTCTTGGTATTTGTATCCTAGAAAGATTTATCCCAAGTCCAAAAGCAACAAATGAATATAGTTTTTAAATTGAATTTTGAATTGATACTTAGCCAATATACTTCAAGCCAACATACTGATGATGAATCACACATAAATATTAATAAATCTTGAAAGTTTGCTCTTTCCTAATATTCAGCCTGCTTTATTTCTCTAACCACATTGTCTAAAAAAAATAAAATAAGACTGTTGATTTAAGCAATGTCAGGGCAAAGTAAGATCTGCATGGCCATTGGGTAGGAAAATGTGGCTGGAGAGAGAAAATACTAGAGACTGAGCATGGTGGGTAGAAGTTTATTAGACCACAGAATTTTCTAAACAATTGCATTAAATTGCTTCTAGAATATTAATATAATATACACTAATGTTGTGATCATGAGACCCTTCATTTTAAAGAAAACTCTTTACAACATAATACATCATAAAAGGAATAGGAATCAATTTACATTTAAAAGAAATAAGCAAGTCACAGTGATACAAACCTATAATGCCAGGTCTTGGAAAGTAGATTTATAATTTTGAGGGTCCTTGGTACCTAGAAAGTATTTCCTAAATAATAAAAAATTTAAATTAATGCAAGGCTAGATTAATCATTAAATTACGTTTTAGTTAGAAAATTAGTAGAACATAAATATATTTTCAAATAGCCAAACAGATGTTTGACTGAAACAGAAAGAAAACACAAATAGGGGAGACAATGATTAAAAAATCACGTTCCTACAAAAACCTAGTAAAACAAGGTGCATGTGAGCACAAAGTTCTGCCAACCTGCAAGAAACTTCCCTGCTTTTTTTTTTTTTGTAACATTGTCATCAAACAAAGTGCAAATCCATCTAACATTGACATTGATGGTTTGTCTTCCATGCAATGTTCTTAGGCCTAAGTCATATTCTCTCTCTCTCTCTCTCTCTCTCTCTCTCTCTCTCTCTCTCTCTCTTCTTCTTCTTCTTCTTCTTCTTCTTCTTCTTCTTCTTCTTCTTCTTCTTCTTCTTCTTCTTCTTCTCCTTCTCCTTCTCCTTCTCCTTCTCCTTCTCCTTCTCCTTCTCCTCCTCCTCCTCCTCCTCTTTCTCTTCATCCTCCTTCTCCTCCTTCATCTCCTACCTCTTCCTCTTCTTCCTCTTCTTTCTCTCCCTTCCATTGGTGGAACTAAGGTCCTCACAGGAATTTTCTTGTATGTTAAGGAATAAAATAAATATTTCAGCAATTGAACTGAGGGATTTTTCCTACAGATTACAATTTTTGGGTAAAGGGAATAGTGAAAAAAAACCCCAAAAACTGTGGGGATGCACACCTGGAATCACAACATTTAAGGTACAGAAGCAGAAAAATTACCACAGCTTTTTTCTTGGTTACATAGTGAGTCTGATACCTTGCTGGACTCCATAGTGCCACCTTTGTCTCACAAAACAAACAACATCAAAACCTAACATGCTTTCTGTTCTAGAAGGGCCAGTTAGAATTCCATGGTTCCTGTAATAGCCTGACATACAGCTAACCTCATGGACTAACCTGTATATTTATATCTAGCAGAGGACAAAAACTCAACTGTACAGATCCTCGTTCTGTTGCATTAGGCACTTATTACATTGCAAGCAGTATGTGTTTAACATGCATTCAGTCACTCATATATATTGTGCTCCCAAATACTAAATATCTAATGATTTACTATATTCAACTAAACTTGACACCACCTTTGCTTGGTAAATTTAAAGATTACATTGTTATTAATTTTGTTTCTATGCAGAGTGAGAAGAAATCTGAAACAGAAAACCAGTGCCATTGGAAGGAATGGCACCCCAGGCCTTATTTAATTACATTGTCATCTTTTCTTGTCTATGGGTAATACCTTCCAAGATACTATGCTAATTCCTAAAGACACAAATAATACCAAAAATCTACATCAATAATGAAATATCTTAAATATACATATCTCCAATACAAATTAGTTTGTAAACTAATAGAAGAGAAAGTCAGAAATAGCCTTGAACACATTGGTACAGGCAACAACTTCCTGAACAGAACACCAGTGACTCAGGCTCCAAGATTAGCAATTGATAAATGGGACCTCATGACATTGAAAGATTCTATAAAGGACACTGTCAATAGGACAAAACAGCAACTTATAGATTGTGAAAAGATCTTCACTAACCCTACACCCAACAGAAAGCTAATATCTAAAATACATAAAGAACTTAATAAGGCAGACTCAAAAGAAAAGGAAAAAAAAAGAAGGAAAACCCCAATTAAAAAATAAGTACAGGGCTAAACAGAGAATTCTCAACCTAGGAATCTCCAATGGCCAAGAAACATTTAAAGAAATGTTTAACAACCTTAGTAATCAGTGAAATGCATATCAAGAAGGCCCTGATACACCTTAAACCAGTCAGAATGGCTAAGATCAAAGCTCAAGGGACAGCAAATGTTGCTTAGGAGAATGATTGGAAATCTGCAACTGCAGAAGGCATGGGGGGAGGGAGGATCCCTAGGAATTTAAGAGACCTGAGATGGATGAGGTTTCTAGGAGTCAATGCTGGAGACCTTAGAGGAGATGCTTAATAGTGGGGACATGGAACTTCAAGAGACCATGGGTAGCCAGGCAGAACGCCAGTGGAGGGATATGGACACTAACCTACCCATAAAACTTTCAACCCAAAATTTGACCTGTCTAAAAGAAACACAGGGACAAAGATGAAAAAGAAACTGAAAGAATGGCCAAGTAATAACTGGCCCAACTTGAAACCAATCCCACGGGCAAGCACAAGTCTCTGAAATTATTAATATTCTCTTTTGCTTGCAGACAGGAGCCTAGCATGACTATCCTCTGAGAGGCTCTAAGCAGAAGATGACTGAAACAGATGCAGATACCTACAGGCAAACATTGGATGGAGCTCAGGAGCTCCAATGGAAGAGTTAGGGGAAGGATTAAAAGCTCTGAAGTAGATATGAACCCCACAGGAAGGCCAATGGAGACAACTAATCTGGACTCTTGGGTGCTCTCAGAGACTAAGCCACCAACCAAAGAACATACATGTGCTGAAATGAAGCCCCCAACACATGATCAGCAGACATGCAGCTCAGTCCCAATGTGAGTCCCCCAACAACTGGAGCAGAGGCTCTTCCTAAAGCTGTACCCTGACTGTGGTGTCTTTTCCCCATCAGGGCTGTCCTGTCTAGCCTCAGTGGGAGAGGAGATCCCTACTTTGGCAGTGATTTGATGCATCAGGAGGGGCCCTACCCTATTAGAGGAGAAGGGGAGAAGCATGGGGGGAGGGACTCTTTGTGTAGGGAGGAGAGAGGAGGGGGCAGTATTTGAGAGGTAAATAAATAAATAAATTTAAATTATTTATATATATAATAAAAATACATAATAATATGTAAAATATATAATAAAAACAAGAACTGACTTTCACTGTAATGCTACTGAGTAGAAAAAATCCAAACAAACAAACAAAACAAAACAAAAAACAAACAAAAACAGATAAATAAAAACCCCTGTTTTCCAAATGTGGGTGATTTTGGGTTACTGTACTCATGAAAAGCAAAACTATGGACTACCTATCAATAATAACTTACTTGAGGGTAAAGCTGACTTTTACTGTAATAAACCCCCAAAGTTCATCATGTAAGAGACTTCCTTCCCATGGACTGAATTTTATCAATAAAGTGAAATAACAAAGCTGAGTCATATTGAGTAAGTAATACTGTTTTGGAAAAAGTCATCTTAACCAACTATAATCGAGCAGTAAACGTCACTGATATATTATCCATTCTGCTTTGTGCATTGTGTGCTGAAGGCATAATTTTCTATCTTTAAAAAATGTTTAAAGTTCCCCATGTGTTCTTAAGAAATAGTCACTGGCTGATTTTTTTTTTTTTTTTTTTTTTTTTTTTTTTTTTTTTTTTGGTAAATATTGCCCCCTTCTGATCACTCCAAGGGCATGCATAGTAGTGAAAGGTGTTAAACCCAGTACTGAGAGGCTGGTAAGGCAAGGCTGCAAACCCACCTGAGACTGACAGGGCCTCAGTTGTCACATAGACAGTCTAGTTCTTTCCCAGACATTACTTCTGCATCAGCAAAGTTATTAGGTCTGGAGCGGGCGAGAACCAAAAACAATATTTATATAAAGGTGATCATTGATGGCTAATTAGTGGCAACAAATTATTTGATTCTTGCATGATTTCTACATAAAAAATATATAGCATAATTTTAATGTCTACAAATCAAAAAAAAAAATACTTTGAGCATTTTTCCTGAAGGGACAGAGAAAGATGCAAAGATGCAACCCCTTACACAATAAGTTTTGCCATTGTTGATTTAAATGTTTAGCAATAGCCCATAGTTTCATAGCATCCTGTCCCTGTGCAAGCCAGAATATTGCAGAAACTTTATTGTTGGTAAACTCCTGAGAAAATTTATTGTTTCTACAAAGAAGATGTTATTTAGCATTTTGTTTTTAAAGAGACCATGATTAATCATTTTTAACAACTACAAAGTATAAATGTAAACATTTTGAAATACTCATTACAAGTTTATGAAACTTTATAGTGCTTTTGCAAAACATTCTTGATTGTCTCCAAGAAACTAAAATGATTTTGTTTGGTTGCCTGGCATGGTTGGTGGCATTAAAATGTTTTGGTTGGCTGGTTGCTACGGGGGATTGAACTGGGAGCCCTGTCTATTAGGTGTCCTTTCTTGCTCAGAATGTCTACATATTCCATAACCTACATTAAGCAGGTTTGTCCTGTTTCTCAAGTATGAAACTCCTCCTTCCACACATTTTACTTGACCTCTACTGAAAAAGGCCAACCTTAAAAGTTAGATCCATTATCTTTTGCTTTAATGTTCCTTCCCGTCAAAATACTTATAAAAATGCTAATTTGTTTATTGTATGTCCACATGTTCAGAGTCATGTCCCTAGAGTAGTTGAATGAATGAGTAAAGTTATGTACCTAATCAAAATTTAAACAGCATTGATTAATGTACTGAGCTAAAGGTAGATCTCAGCATAAATAAGAAATTATTCCAATAATTTATTCATTGAATTTGTGGCATAATAAATATTTATTGGCCATCTATTTTATTCCAACAACCATTCTGATTTTTCAGAATATGGTATTTTTTTTTTTAAAAGATTCTTACTGAGGGCTGGAGAGATGGCTCAGAGGTTAAGAGCACTGACTACTATTTCAGAGATCCTGAGTTCAATTCCCAGCAACCATATGGTGGATCACAACCATCTGTAATGAGATCCAATGGCCTCTTCTGATGTGTCTTGAAACAGCTACAGTGTACTCATATACATAAAATAAATAAAAAAAAATGGTTCTTACTGAGTTTATATTCTGATTGATCATCAGTGAGTGGGCAGATAGACAAGTCTTGGGGTAAATTAAAAACTCAAAAGTGCTACAGAGAACAAATAGAAACAAGGAAGTAGCAAGGGATCAACAAGAACAACCATAAATAAAGTAACTAGGGGCAGTTTCAATGAGATTTGGTATCAATGGAGGGTCAAGCCAGGATTAAACAGGAAAAGTGTCATTCTAGGAAAATAAAACAAACAACTAAAAACATAAAAACTCACAATGGCAGGTTATCCAAAGCAGGGAGTAAGCCAAAAAGGAACAACAGACAGAGAATTATGTTTTTGAAGGTCATTGTAAGGACAAAGGCTGTTATTTTATTTGAAATAAAAAGGCAATATAGGTTTTAAAATTTTAAGCTATGAAGTGACAAATATTTTAAGTGGATCCTTTTGTCTCTGTGGATCAGAATAAGCCTGCAGGGCATAATGTGTGGAGCTAGAAAATTATGAAGGTCATTACAGAAATAACGGGATAAAGACAACAGTGACTGGGCCTAGGATGCCAAGTGGAAGAGCTAAGCAGTGGTTAAACCTTATGCCATGAATGTCAGGTCAGATGTATCAGCAAACGCTTTCCTGTGAAATGATAGCAAAAAAGGAAGCAGCAGCAATTCATAGAGTTAGTATAATCCACATATGGAAGAAGTATACTCACCAAACTTCCTGAATAATGTCATCTGTATTTTAAAGGTATTCCGTGTGGAGCTTCATTTCGTGCAGAAATCAAACATAAAGAGATGAATTTCAAAGAGAAAAATTCTTCCTGAGAAAATGGGGAAGCAGGGATTGTCAAGTATTTTAGAAAAGCAAAATACTAAGAGAGAGAGAATTAAGACACCAGGAATTTAGACACTAACACAATAGAAGACAGTGTGCTTCCTCATATGGTCTTTTCCTGAGTGGGCAATTCTTCCTCTACCTACCTAGATCACGAAGACCTTAAAGTTGGAATACATCTGGAAATGGTTGATATTGAAATGGAAGAAGAAGGAATCAAACAAAGAAATAGAAGCAGGAACTGGTCAGGAAAAATCACAGAAGAAAGGAAGAACTTCTGTGCTCTTTTTCAAAAGACCAGGAAATCAAAGGCTAAAGAGGGACTTTCTTGATCTTGATGCAGACCGGGATTTCATTTGACCTCTGTAAGTTAAGCCCTGGGCTTGTTGCAGCAAAAGCCTTTGATTTGGGATCTGTCTCAGGCACAGCTGAAATGAATTTGAAACATACCAAGTTAACAGATAAAATTGGTCAACCACTGTCATTTAAAATATAAATAGCAAACATCCCTGAGATAATTGTGGCTCATAAAGTGAAATCTAGCTTATCTGTTAGGTAAAGAGAATTGTCAGGTCAGAACATTTAGAATCTCATAAAGATAACATTCATAAGAGCACAGATACACTTTGTTAATGGGAGCAAATGACTACCCAAACAACTGATTACCTCATACTTGTAGACAGTGGGTACCATTTCCTAGCTGATTTCATTTTGTATTAAAACAGTCACAAAAGTAAAGGGCTTCAGAAAATTCTATAACATGACATTCCCTGAGTGTCTCACCCTGCATCAATAGGAAATTCTAGATAAACACCTTTAAATAATGAAAACTTTCCAGTTGGAATGAGTAAGCATATTCCCAAAAAGTGTGCTTTCCTCATCATAAAGTCAAAAATGTAGGAAGAAAAATCCTTCTTCTGGGAGATTTTACTTATTTACTCAGCTTTAAGCCACATAACTAACAAGGAGAAAAGTATACACATAGCACATATACCCAAAGTATACACATACACATATACTCAAACAGCAATAGACATTCTTACATAGAAATACTTGGATATAATATAGTTACATATGTACATATTAAAATACATACATATTTGAATATATACATATATGTAAATGGCTATTTTGCTGGCTGTTTTCAACATTGCACCTCAGGAGAGCAACCACAGATCCAATCTGAAAAATACAATTGAGAAGACTCTAAATAACTGATGATCCACCTTAGGACTTCGCTAGAAAATGGAAAGAGCAACTTGAAAAAAGGCAAAGTCTCTGATATCAAGTACACTTAGATGTTTCTGTGATCTGAATGACAATATTTTCCACAAGATCACATGTTGAAGTCCTACTTCCATGTGATGATATTTAATGATAGGACCATAGGTAGGTGACTAGGTTAAGGAGATGTACATGAATGGAGTTGATGACATTATAAAGGAGACTCCAGAGAGCTTTTTGGTGCATTTTGCCATATGATGACACACTGAAGGGACAGCTGTTTATGAGCCAGAATCTGGATCTCCACCTGATGTTATATCTATTGGTTGGTACCTTGATCCTGGACTTCACAGCCTCTAGAACTGTGAACATAACTGGGCTTCCCACAAGCTGCCTGCTCCATTGTCCTTGGCTATAACACAATCCATATGAACTAAAACAATGAAAACTCTGGCTTTCCTATTCTCTAACCAAGTGATTGTGGATTGATAATCTACCCCACTTTGACTAGTTCCTGGAACTGTATTTTAAACAGTGTAATATTGATTTTATTGAATATTCCTGAGCATTAAGACAACATAAATCATTTGCATACAGGAGGTTAAAGCAAACAATGTTTCTGAATTTTATTACTATAAATTAAAACATGTTTTAAGAGTTTGTTGATTCTCCTAATTTAAGGTATGACCTTCAGTGTTGCAAAACACATGAATATTAATAGTGAAGAGTAGTGAAAACTAACTCTTTGTGTTCCCAGGGAATATAAGAGATGTAATAACTGTCATACTATAGAGTATAAAATATTCCATATAAAAAGAGCAAGATAGATAAATATTTATTATTTTATTATTTACCATTTTATTTACTGTTTTCTAATTCTACAGCATTTTAAAATTCCATTGCTACTTTGAAATGATTTATATTTGTGTATTCATGCTAGCAGATAATGTTCAAAATGGTAAAGCAAGTTATTAATGAAGAACCTGGCATTTTCTGTGGTGACTGTGGGAATGGGGTATTTTTTACTTAATTTATCATTATACACTACTTAAGATGTAATTAATTATAAAGCTTCATCAATGCAATATTTTATTAATCTCTCATATATTACATCCCAACTACAGTTTCTCTTCCCTTTCTTCTTCCCCAGTCTCTTCTCCTGACACCTCCCCTCTCCCTCAGATGTATCCCCTGACTTCCCTCAGAAAAGAGTGGGCCTCCCAGACATATCAACCAAACATGGCATAACAAGCTACAATAAGAGCAGGTGCATACCATAGCATCAAGGCTGGACGAAGAACCCAGTAGGAAACAAAGAGTCTCACAAGCAGGCAAAATAATTAGAAACAGCTCCCAAACTCCTGCCTTCCCACCTGTTAGGAATCTCACAAGAATACCAAGCTCCTCTGACTGAGAGATTTAAATGTCTTGCCGCATAAAAATCCTCTGTGAGATGATGTCTATGTTAATCAGCTTGATTAAGCCATCACATAATTTATTATTTTTGATTTCAATTAAATTAGTTTTTAAAATGAAGAGATGAGTTAAGACAATGAAAATAGAGACATTTGATTTTCTAGAAAGTAACTAAGAGCTAGTATTTGAAATCTTCTGAAATCTTGAGCTGTTCAGAGATATAATAGGTTTCCATGGCACATGATGAGCTTCCTGTCACTGGAAGTATTCAATCACAGATTGCTGGACCATCAACAGGGGATCTAAGCATAAGATAACTTTTAGGCTTAGATGATCTTGGATGTTATATTCAACCTCAGGGTTCTGACTCAACAATTCTGTAATCACTGTGACAAAACTAGCAAAAAGTCTAAGGGTTTATAGGCCCTATCAGATGAGAAAATAAAATTGTATTAATAGAGATAAAATTCTCATAATTTTTGCTTTGCTTTTAGTTGTGTGTGTGTGTGTGTGTGTTTAGGAACAGGGTCCCATGTAGCCTATGCTGAGCAATTTTAAGTGTTATTTGCCTATGCTTGTCAGTTTTATTATTTAGCTGAGAGTGATCTTGAATGTCTGATCCTCCCTTTTCTGCTGGCCAAGAGCGGTAATTACAGAAGTCTGATACACTGTAGTATTTTTTTCTCAATGGCTCTATGTGCAAAGCAGATGGATCCAGAATCTAGATTCTGTGGAGCTCACAAGTAATGCAACTTCAGGGGCTCGTAACAACTGCAAAACTACACATGGAACGATCAATATTAAAAGTTAACATTTTGAGTGATAAGAATTCACAAATTATGAAAAGCTGAAAGATATTACTACTTTAAATCCAAAACTATTTTTTCATTAACTCCTCAGGAAACCCCTAAAAACAGTTGACAACCCAGAACCTTATATAATCTCTGTAATATGGTAGCAAATTTTAAGTTTAAAATATTTTTTTTAAGAAGCATCTCAGATATTTCAAAATATCTTCTTAGAAAGGCTGGTTGGAGTTTGTTTTTCTTATGGTGCTTGACAGTATTCACAGCTACACTCAATTGTAATGGAAAGTCAATGGTTAGGATCATTGTCAAGCTTAGGAAAATGATTTTTAGTGTCTTTAAAAATGAACTGTAAGTTTCAGCTCAGCTTAAACTTTTGTGTGTGCTAATTTTAATTCCCCTTTAGTCACAATACTTGGAACATTGTAGAAACAGATGTAAGGAGATTCCTGGAAGTCTCTTCTATGTCCAGTCCCAACTTAGCAAGCATATGAAGGACAACACATCACACTTACAACCCACTAAACTGCTAAAACATATTCCCAACTAGCCAAATCCAAACAAGTCTGGGCTACATCCAAAGCCAACAAGCTTTATCATTAGAAATATACAAATTCAGAGTAGCCCCATCCCCTTAAGGTTTAAGTATGTCATTTGTGATATTCACAAAACTTATTCCTTTGGAAGTACATTACTTACTAGTTTCATAAATGTGCACACCACCTTACATCAGTCCGAATGGCTAAGATCAAAAACTCAGGTGACAACAGATACTGTCGAGGATGCGGAAAAAGAGGAACATTCCTCCACTGTTGGTGAAATTGCAAGCTAGTATAACCACTCTGGAAATCAATCTGCTGGTTTCTCAGAAAATAGTTCTACCTGAGGACCCAAAAGACATATACCCTAAAGATGTTCCAACATATAAAAAGGACATATATTCCACTATGTTTATAGAAGTCTCATTTATAATCACCAGAAACTGGAAACAACCCAGATGTCCCTCAGCAGAGGAACATACATCCTTATACATGCTGACACAGTCTCTGTAATATATGTGTTAGGCCTGCTGTTTTTAGAAAGCCTTGTTTTTTGTTTGTTTGTCTGTTTTTGTTTTTGGTTTTTTTTTTTTTTTTTTTTTTTTTTTTGCCTCCTTCCCCACTGGTTCTTACCATCTTTCTGCCTCTTTTATACATAGTTCCCTGAGTCCTGAGAGGAGGGATTTGACACATCTCATTTAGGAGTGAATGCTTCAAGATTTCTCACTCTCTGTACATTGTGCAAGTTGTGGGTCTCTGTATTTGTTCCCATCTTCCACAGGGCAAACCTTATTTGTTGGTGGCTGAGCAAGATGTTATTAGGAATTATTTAATTGCTGCATTCGTTTAGCAAAATGGTGGTATTTGGTTTATCCCCAGGTCCATGACCTATTTAATCTCAAAATTTAGGCCACTTGAATAGTATCAGTCATGGCTAACATCTCTTTGAATGTCCTTAAATCAAATCAGATAGTGGACTATCCAAAGTTTTGTGCCCTTGTTGTACCAGTTTTTCATACAAGTAAGTCACCATTGTAGATTGACAGATTTTTAGTTGGTTTAGTGTGCAGAGAATAACTTCTAACAAAAAGTTACCTTCTTGTTTGAAGAATGTTTGAGGAAACTGTGGATTGTCGGCCTGGACCACAAAGCAAAAACAAAAACAAAAAATCTAAAGGGACATGATAACTGTCTTCAACATCTCCAGTTACTTTATGCAGATCCCAAAGAAAAAAACTAAGAACAATGAGAAGATGGTTTCCAAAGAAAAGTCGAACCAACTGTGAGATAGAACTTTCTAAATGATTAAAGTTGCTCAAAATGTATTGAATCACCTTATGGAGCAAGGGGCTCCCTGATTCTTGAAATGAGCCATAGAGCTCAAATAATTACCTGTCTAGATTGCTGGATGTAGATAAGGTTTTGACAGGGACAACAAAAAGTTCAGGTTAAATAACTTGCATGTTTCAATTCAGTAGTGTTTAGATGTTCTTGAGACCATAAGGAAAAGTTAATTCTTCAATGCTTCTATGATCAGAATAGATAAGTAAGTGAAATTTAAAATAAAATATTATAAAGTTTTTGATCTACATCAAATTAGACTTTTGCAGAATTGCCAATTATATTCCATGGATTTATCGATATTTACTGGTTGTATTCCATGTGCCTAAAGAACACTGCACTTGGAAGGCATTAAGAGAAGACTATTATTAAAACAAATCAGAGTATCTTGCTTACAGTAAACTTTTACTTCCATGTATAAAAAGTATGTATATTCAGAAAAACACATGTAAGTAGTCTATAGAATTTTCACAAGCAATATTACAAAAGCATCGATTTTCAAATCAAGAGTTTATTGTTCATAAGGGAAAAATAATTTACCTCTTTAACAAGAATAATATTTACATCTATAGGATTTCTGTGAAAGAAACTCATATACTGCTTACAAAACGCATTGTGTAATCAGTCTTTCTAGTGTTGTGTATCACAAGGAATATAAGATAATAGGCAACAAAATTGTAGAAGTTAAAAGAACATTATGTAGCCTCAGTCCTGTTTGTTTTTCCTGGAAAATACTGCATACTACAATAATTTATCTAAATAAAATCTATTTGTAGTTAAAATTATATAATTCATGTAAACTATGTAAAACCTTATAGAATGCTCAAGGAAAAGTACACTTTATGAAAGCAAGACACTGAGAGGCCCTTATGTAATTATCACATCAATGATCATCGATCACCAAAGATGGTATAACTAAAATCCTGTAAAAATAACTACAACCCATAAGCAGACTCAGGTTTTGAACAAATATTTAAATGACAGAATGTTTTTTAATATGGAGGTTACACCTCTGGGTACAACAGAGTTACAATTTCATAGTGTAGCAAAAATATCAATTGTTAGCTATACTTTATTTACTAAAAGCAAGACCTGCCAAGTGTTTCTGCAGTCAAACAGCAACAAAAAATCCAACACCTCACTTAGTTGTTCAAATTTCTGATTCTGTGTTCTGCCTGAACATTTAGCACCATAACTGAGTTAAATCCTCTGTAATTCTTTAATGGGTTGTATTAGTCAAACTTCTGAATGGAATTAATAGAAACCCAATTCAAGGTTGGTTAGTAGGTAAATTTGATAGTTTGTGTAGTGATTAGGGCAAGTTTCATCACAGTTCATGCAATTGAATTGTAGAGTGAAAAATTATAAAGACCATTTTATAAAATATATATAGGCTTTTTCTTTACCCTAAACCTGAGCAAAAGAATGCAAGTTCCAGAAAGCGGAACTGGATGTAAGATTTCAGGCTTTCACTGCCCTGGAACACATTCTGGGTGGAGGACATTATCCCTGAATCAGAGGACACTTGCTGGATTAACATTCCTCAAGCCTTGGGTGGGGCTATGGCAAGTGAGAAATAGTTAACCTGAAATAGTTGGTAATGACAGGGTAGGGCACAGTGACATGGAAAAACTACATTCTTGAGAAGAATGAGTGTACAGAGTGATTTTCACATGACTCTAAATCATTTAGGAGGGTTCCTCTGAAATGTTCCACTGTTCTTGGCTCCCCCCACCACACTTGAGGTTTTCCTAGTGTTACAGCCTGCTGATGTTCAAAGTTTGTAAAACAACCAATCATGTGTAACCACTCGAAAATTCCTTCCTTTCCCCACCCCATGGTATAAAAAAAAAACCCTCAGCTTGCTGGCCTTTTGTCAAAATTCTGTTCCTGCATGGATGAGCAGTTTTGACCTTGGCTAGCCAACTTTCTCCCTAATAAACCTCTGCTAATTGCATCCAGGTACGGTGTCTTGGAGTTTGAGGGTGGTCGCGGCTTCCCGAGACTTGAGTAAGGGTCTCCCTAGTTTGGGGGTCTTCAGAATAAAGTTTCAGTCCCTTTGTATTTGCCTGCTTTACTAGGATTGTTCTGCTTTTTTGTGGCCTTGATCAGAAAATTGAGTCCTTTTTGCCATGTGTATTTAACACATTTATGCTTTATTTTAAAAAATCAGATGTGAACACCACACTCAAGACATAGACTGGATTTATAAAAAGGATTGGTTCCTACAGGAAAACTGGTTTTCATGTACCCAAAAAATAAATACTGACTTTCAATTCCCCAGTGCATTGAAATTACAGCTGTTAAACAGTGGATTCTATCCCCAGAGTTTCTGAATGAGCAGGTTTAGAAGCCCAACAATTTGCATTTTAAAATAAGTGCTAAGTGATTGTGTGTGTGTGTGTGTGTGTGTGTGTGTGTGTGTGTGTGTTTGCGTGCACATGTATGATCTAAAGACTGTGTAGCATTTCAGGTCTCAGTTCAAACTTAAAATCCCACTGTCTTAGGACACATCCTGGGAAAAGCACATTACTTAGTCAGAGGACACTTGCTGGATTAACATTCAGACAAGAAGGGAGAGGCTGATTAACATTCCTCAGACCACAGGGGAGGGACCCCACCTGCGGGTGAGGAAGGCCCAGAGCACATGGACACATTCTAGGAGAAGGAGACAAGGATGGGAGGTGGTCAGGAAACTAAGCCCTTAACATGATAAACCTGGGCAAACGGAAGACAAACACTCATTGTCATAGAAGTAATGTGCGAATCTTAGTCACCTAGAGACCAGATCTGGGAAGGTCAGCCTTTGTGGTCCTTTGTGGTTACCCTTGTGAACTCTGTATAAGAACTGCTCCCAGCTTTTGTTCTGGGCTCTCTTGCCTGCATGTGAGAGATCCTTGATGCACTGGTATCATTAAACCTCATGTTGTTACAACAAATCCTCTGTCAGTGTGTGATTCTGCAGGAGCGTGTCCTGTCCCCTGGTTTGGATCTTAAAGTCCAACATTCCAACAACTGTACCTAGAAAACCACTAGAAAAGATCATAAAAAGGTAATTGTGTAAAATTTCATTTGGCCAAATGTATTAAAATTAATCTTGTAGTCTTTGATCTCTGCTGTAAGAACTTTGTCTTTGTCTTTAATTCCAGACACTTTTTCTTTTAACTATGAACACAGATCATTTGCTCAATGTCCCAGCCAAATTGATCTGAGAGTTTGGAGCTAAGCAAGGTATCACATGCCTGTAATCCACACTCATGAAGTGAGGCAGGACTACCAACTCAAGACCAACCTGGGACACTAGGGGAGAGCTGGTCTCAAAATTAGAGAAAAGTAAATGAACCAAGAAACTCTATGAACCACTCCTCAGAATTACATTCTGTTCTAATATACAAATTAGCTCAATGTACTAAGTCCGTGGGACATAATACTCATTCACAAATATTGTACAACTTTCTTTTTCAAACTGTAGATCAAAGAGTTTGCCTCTTGGTTGATATTTGCCTTTCTCCTTAGGTAGCATACAAAGTATTATAGGACGAAGAAATACTATCTTATGGTGGTGAAGGTAGGCATTAGCTCGACTTCTCCTTGTTCTATGGGTTGTACATGTAACATATTCCATGTACTAAAAGCTTCATTTGGCGGGAAGAGATGTCCAGTTAGGGATCTTTCTTTCTCATTATTTGGTAATTTCAATAAGATGATTTTCTTATATGTATATATTTAAGGAAGCTTATACTGAATTAGGTTTCCAACCAACCCTGAAATGGCGTTTAATTTTAGTTGTCCCTCCCATATTACTCTATATCTTCATCCTCTTCTCTCCTGTTTCCCATTTGATCCTTTTTTTCTATGAATAGAAAGGGGAATCCCTTTCTATTCATGACTATCTGTCACATTTCTCCTTCCTAGGGAGATCTACCATTTCTACCTAGTCCCTTACTCAACACCTTTTTTCTAAGGATTGCAGCTTATCATTGATTTAAAATCTAACATGAACAAATAAATGAATACAAACCATATTTACATTTCTAAGTTTATATTACCTTACTTTTGAAGATTTTTTTTCATTCTATTAATTTACCTGTGGTTTTCATGATTCCAATAATTTAACAACTGGATAATATTCCATTGTATAAATGTACCATATTTTCTTTATCTATTCACCCATCAAGAACCATCTGAGTTATTTCTAAATTCTGACTAATATAAGTAGAACAGTAATAAACATGATTAAGCATCCATTTCTATAGTATAATAAAGTGTAAAAATTTAAGTCTGGGGCTTGAATTCAATTTTATTGGTCAAAATGTCTGTTTTTGTGACAATAACATGCTGTGGTTTTTCATTTGTTTGTTTTTCTTACTGTAGGTCTGTAGTGAAATTTAAAATCATAGATTTTAATTTGTGATTCCTATAGCAGTTTTTTATTATTATTATTATTTAGGGTTTTATTTAGCTATTCTGCTTTTGTGTTTTTGTTTGTTTGTCTGTTTGTTTATGTGTGTGTTTGTGTGTCCATATAAAGCTGAAAATTGTCCTTTCATGTTCTATAAAACTGATACAATTTTGTTGGTTATTTTTTAAACCTGTAAATTACTTTTGGTTGGAGAGCCATTTTCATTACGGCAATCCTACTGATTCATGACCTTGAGTGATCTTTCCATCTTCTGTTATCTTGTTTGTGTTCTTTTTCAATGTCTCAAAGTTTTTCTAAATAGTACCAACATCATTGAATTTCTTAACTATGTTTGCAGAATATAATTCACAAGAAAACCAGATAAAATTGGGGGGAAAGAAGAGAAAAATGGTAAAATTACTAATGTTTGGCTGTTACTTAACCAAGTAGTTATACATTTTTGGTACTGGAACATGAAATACACACGTGAAAAAAAAATTCTTAATGCATAGTCATTTTTACTTCAAATGTTATTAAAGGTTTCTCTTTTAGATAGTTAAGGTGAACTTGTCAAAGTTATACAATTTTAAAAAATTGAAATAGAAATGTTCATAAAAATCTTTTCTAAAAATCCCTTTATTATATTGCATAGGAGTATTAAATAATATTGTATATTTCAATTGATAAATATTTATAACAAAATAAAAGTATAATTTATAAGGAAAAGACAAACCTATAATTTCTGTCAAATTTGTTCTGTGTATGCATATATATGATATTGATTAGAATGCTTCAGGATATGCAGTGTAAAATATGGATGTTATTTAGAGAGAAGTATAAAAAGGTTTATTAAAATT
Source organism: Arvicanthis niloticus (assembly GCF_011762505.2). Lineage (NCBI taxonomy): Eukaryota > Metazoa > Chordata > Mammalia > Rodentia > Muridae > Arvicanthis > Arvicanthis niloticus. The sequence continues at coordinate 46,833 of NW_023046307.1, forward strand.
TTAATTAGGGAGCTGTTACTCTAGAGGTACTTCCTAGATGTACTGTTGTTTAAAAAACTGTAATTACCAATGAAGACTTTGGTAATTAACATACTTTCAGAAATGGGGTTATTTTGGACACCATAATACCTAGTACAATATTAAAATAGGATTTAGGAGGTAATGTTAAATGTATTTTAGATATGTTGTGTAGAATAGTTTTAGAAACTTCTAAGTAATATATAGCTATTTAAAAAATTCCAATTGTTTTTCAAGTCTTAGCTTTTGGAGGGTATCTGAAATATGAAAATATTGTCAATCTATATAATGAGTGCTGAAGGACAGTCTTTGCAGAAGGCTAGCTCCAAGTGTTAAAGAATTCTATAAACACTTTAACACTGGATTTCCCCTCAAGTCAGCTCTTTATGCAAGATGGTAATTGAGATGTCTAAGGAGAGCTAATTGCAAACTCTTAGAAATGGTAAAAGGGATTGTATTTAAACTTCTTGACCAGTAAAGTTTAGCTAAAGAATGTCAACAGATGGAGGAGTTTTGTTTGAGACAAAGCTACCAAACAAAATATAAGAGACTTGTAACCAACTTGGTTCAGATCCCATACATTCCTAGTAGTTTCATCCCATTCTATGTTTCCGTGCACCTTTTAAAGACACCTTAATTTGATGGTTTCATTTTTAACTCTGATTCACTTTCCTCCCTTTCCAGCCCACTACTTCTGCTTAACACAGTAATCTAGAGGTTATGTATCCTCCTATCTGTCAGGGATTGGTTCTAATGCTGTCTCAATTAAATTCAGCTCCCAAAAGGCCTCATTCTCAGACACTGAAGGTCACCACCCCCAGCTGAGTTTGACTGGAAATAAAGAATTGCCTTACAGATAATGGCTGGGCAGGTAGGCTATGGTGGGACCTGGAGATTTGCTTGGGCTAAGGACTGGGAGAGAGAAAGAAAGAGAACTGCTATGGCTTGGGGAGAAGGATGGTAGATAAGAGCTGCAAGAGAGAAAGCCAACCAGCCATGTAAGAGTTCAGGTAAGTGGACATTGGTCACTTCCCGAATTGGGCCTGGGGTAGCAAGAAAAGGTTTAGGAATCTCAGGAGTACCATAGGGGAACATTTGTTAACATACACACAGATAGCATTCAATAACAAGAATTGCTTTCATTGTTTCAGATAAGCACACATTGTTGAGAAATACAAATTGGTCTTCCATGTTTGATTTAATTCTCAGAATATGCCCAAATCTACTTCTTCTACTTTAGATAATCAATGGAAGTAGAAAATGTGAGGAATAAATATAAGATCATGAACTCTAATTAAATATGCTAACACACAACTCCCTGATAATTTTTCCTCAGATCCATATGGCTCAAGGGCTTCCATGAGGATAAGAACACATGACGAAGAAATTTTTGGTTTTGTTTTGCTTGGCTTTACTTTTGGTTTTACTTTTTTGTTTTGTTTTGTCTTTTGTATAAAATTCCTTGAGAAAGGGAGGGTAAAGACAAGTTAGTGGAGAATAGAGGGCACGTTGAATACGATTTACAAAAAAAAAATCAGTGGCAAAGTAGGGTAACAGCATCAGAACACCTCCATGTGATGATATTCTGCCAGTGTCTTTGTTGACCCACAAAACTTCACAAATGACAGTACCCTGGAGAGCATGCAGACACCAGCCTAAAGTGCTGACACTTCAGGAAACCATTTGCTAGAGAATAAACCTCCCTGACTTTACTACCTTACTCACTATATCAATGAGTCTACAAGAAATATTTGGGAAGATCACAATGGAATTGGGAGAGAAAAAAACTAAAAGAGATTTAAATTGAAGGCCAAAATTGTTATGGATTTATATCCTCTTTAACATTTTCACACTTTCCAATTTTAACCAATTTAAAATTCAAAACATTGATAAGCTTAGGTTGGGGAATTAACACGATCAAAACAAAATTGACTTTAATATATTCCTAAGCCTTTGAAATTCAACTTAAATTAAAACATCACAACTAGTTACTTTTCAGTCATTTTAGAGATGTCTAGTACTTGTGGGACAGGTTTTAACAACTTTTTCCTGTCACTGAGACCCAGCTACACAATTCTAAAAATAGGAAATACCTTGCTCACTTGCTAAGGGCTTAGAATTATTTGATCTTTCTCTATTTTTAAAGGAGGTTTTTTTGATCTCATTCTAATTCTTCTCTCTTTTCTAATTCTCTGTAGCCATGTTCAAGAGTAGACAAGCATGAAATGAATGCTGTGTAGAGTAGTAATTTAGTCATGCCCAGAAAGTTTGTTGCTTGATTATTAGGTAATACTACAACACTTCAGACCTTGACTTTCATTCAATGAAATGGTACCTGAATGTGATCAGAAGTGTGTAATCTTTGAACCGAGTAATTTAAGTCAAGTGAACAAATAAAGAGACTTGTCTTTTTTCTCCAAATATATGATAATAGCTTAAGAAAAAAAAAAAGCTCTCTGTGTTTAGCTTCAATCAAAACTTTTTAGTACATATTTTTAATTTCTTTTCTTCATTGACTCTCTCTCAATGAAGCCCAAGTAGGTTCAAATGGCTTTCAGTATTTGTGTTTCAATGAAATGAACATTTGCAAGATTTATTTCTTTTGCTTTTTCTAGTTTTGGCAATTTTTTTCAAACTCTTTCTGCATAATGATTCCAGTTACACAGACTCAAAGGACTCAAATCTGGTGATAAGGCTAAAATTATCATGGCAAACATTTCCAAATCTACTGAGGGGAGTAAAAATTCCCCAGTCTTGGTAAGGATAATCTCTTTCATGGTATCTAAAACTGTCTAAGTAAATGTCACTTTGTAATGAGACTTTCTTCCTTAAGAGTAGGCTGACTGGCCCTAAAGAATTGGTAGTCTGTATTTCTTAGATACAAACTTCACTGGTACAGTTAGATTATAACATAGCTTAAATATCAGTATAAATACTGCACTTGACATCTGAAAAGCCCAAAAGACGTTTGGTGTTTTCTGATAAAAGGATTAGTGAGTTACATTCCAAGGCTGCCTGCCACTGAATATTATGACACTCACAGCTAGAACTAAGATTATAGCTGCAGTACCTACCAGACAAAAGTTGTGCCTCCTTTGTAAGCCAGCAGGGTGTCGACTTTGATGCAATTGCACTAGGGTCTCTTTATTTCAAGCTGGAGCTTGGACCGCACCACTGTTACTGATGCAGCAGAAGAGGAGGGTGAAGCCGGAGCTCTCAGGGGAACAAGGTTTTATAGGAAATGGTAAGCAAGAGAGGGGATTTCTAGACTGGCACATATCTGATTGGGGGGGGGGGCATTATGGAATGTTGTTGCCCTTTAACATAATTGGCTGGTGCTGGGAGCCAAACCATAAATTTAACTTCTGCTTTCCTCTTAATTGGTTCTTGTAGGGAAGTGTAGGGCTGCAGCAGGCCTGTAACCTGGGGTTGCAGCTTTGTTGAGGAGTATCCTGGAAACTCTTGCTAGGTGCGGGCTTAATAGTTAACTCTAGTTCAACCTTAGGTCATGTTCTCTAAGTCTGAACCCAAGATCTGGTCTCTAAGTAGAGGTAGTTCACTTCATTCAGTCTGCAGCTCTTCCTGGAGTGGTAAAATCAGTTATTTCTAGTTCAAGTGCCCACATGATCAGAGACTCTCCCACTCCATTCTGCTCTGCGGGGACTCAGGAAGACACACTAGTATGCAATTGTTGCCCTTTCCCTCTCCCCTCCACCACTTCTCCTGTTTTCAACCTGTAAGGACCCATGTGTTTTAAGGAAAGAGAGAAAATAAACAAAACAAACAAGCTTAATATCTTTTCATCTCCAATAAACAACATTTAGTCACATTAATACTATTTCTCGGAAGCCAGTGCCTTTGTTACATTTGACTGTTTTGTTATAATTCACAATCTTGAAAAGCAAAGTTTCAAGAGCCTCCTATAAATGTCCCAGAAATTGTCTCAGAAGGACCCATTTGTCAATTTTGTTTTCTTGTCTCTATATTAGATACTGTGACTGAGAAATTGTGACTTTATACTGTGTAATAAAATACATACATGGGCTAGAGAGACATAAAACTTTACATTTCTTGTATTTAGGTTGGTTGTGCACCTAGCCTTTAATGGTTGAGACATATCTTCAGCTCTTTACTTTATAATTCTGTGTATGTTAAGAAAACAGGAATAGTCCAGGTTCAAGATGCAATAAAAGTGTTTTCTTGTAATGCTGTGTCCTAGTTAGTTTTATGTCAGTTTGCCACAATGTATAGTCATCTGAGAGGAGATAACCTTAACTCAGAAAATGCCTCCATAAGATCATGTTGTAGGTAAGCCTAAGGACCACTTTCTGAATAAATGCCTGATGGTTGAGGGCTTTGTTCATTGGGGTTGGGGTCATTCCTGGGCTGGTGATCTTGGATTTTAGAAGAAAACAGGCACAGCAAGCCATGAGGAGCAAGCCAGTACCTGTTCATGACCCCTGCTTTTGCTCCTGTTTCCAGGTTCCTCTGTCTTGCCTGAGTTCCTGTCCTGACTTTCTTCAATGATGGCTACAATGTGGAAGTAGAAACTAAATAAACCTAACTTGCCTTTGGTCATGGTGTCTTATCACAACAGTAGTAACCCTAACTAAGACACACATTAACCCATAAAAAATGCTTAATAGTGGTTGGTTCTGACTATTATTGATTAATCTCAGAATTAGGATGGTATAAATGGTAAATGTGTGTGTAAGTTTAAGAAGCAAACAATCCAACTAAACCTTAGAGGTGGGAAGGAAACATGTCATTTTTTAACTAATAAAGGTTACTTTCAAAAACATACTCTGTGTTGTTCAGTTTATTAAAAAAATATCTTAAAATCAAGGATGTACTATTTATTTATTAGTTTTGGTTTTCAGTGGTTTTGAGACAGGATCTTACTGTGTGACCCATACAGTCTCTGAGCTGGCATTCCTTTGTCTCAGTCTCCTAAGTGATCTGATGAAAGATGTGAGTCAGTACTTCAGAGCATTTGAACACAAGCAAGAGGAAGGAGAGTTACATAACACTGAGTGACGTAGCATAACTTATTTTATATTTCATGTCTACTGGCATCTCTAGTAACCTTAATGTGTTTAATGATCACAATGAACTTGGCTTCAAAACTCATAAAGTTTTGCATTGGGTTCAGTGCTTTCAAAGATCTGTTAAGATAACTGTTTTTAGCCAGTATTGGTAACCAAAGTGATCAAAAGTCGTAACGTTACTATTCTTTTATTTAGTACAACATTTCCTCTTAGTTTATTTGGTTTTAAAAAATACTATAATTGTTCATTTGGAAAATTAGACTTCTGAAAGCCTACTGTTAGGTCACCCACTGTTATTATTTCAAATCCATTTTATGTGATTACCTGTTATGGACCACTGTGTTTGATCATTGATTCAGAGGCAGCTGAGTGGTAATTAGTGGTGTCAGAAAACTAGCAATGATATTCTATGCCCAGAACAGAGTGGCCTAATATTATCTTCTATTGTTACTTTTTAAGAGTTGTGAGTCAATCAGGTCAGGTAACAAGACTTTAAAACTCTTAAGATCAGAGAAAATTGTTTTTGTCTATTTTCAATAGTGCCTAATTCAAGAAGGCATAATTAATTGAAGTTAATGCTTTTCCACATCTTTGAGAATACAGTATCCAAAGAATAGAGAAACTAGTCTAAACAGAGTCTAAAACTTCTGAATATAACACTTGTGTGTGTTCTGTGAAAGCCTATTTGTGCTACTTAATGTCTATTCTTAATGTCCTCTTTTGGTGTTGCCTCTCTTATTTTAAGTGACCACTGCTTCACTTCTTGAGGCCATTACTTTCCAGCACTCTGTTTGAAAATGTGTCTCTGGAAATATTGTTTCCCTTTTTTTTTTTCACCAATGCATACATTTAAGGTAGTGCAACTGGTTTCCCGAATAAACCTTGTTTGCCTACATATCTCTAATGCCTTCATTACAGAATTAAATCTTCTACTGAAGGTCAGTCTTCACATTAAAGTGAAAAATACCATGCATAACATAAGAGCCAAATCTTATACTGTGCTTAGACTTGGGCACACCCACCAAGTTGATCCTGTTGTTGTACCCTTGACAATGTGAAGGGAAAAGTGACTATACGTGTAGATAACAGAGGAAGAGATTGTTTTCACTTGAGCTTTATCATATCCTTTCAATTACAATCAATGCCTCTTTTCAGATGTCAAAAGTAAAAAAGCACACGTTAGGATACTGAAAAGCATGCATAAGATAAATAAGTCTTTACTGACTATACCTTAGAGGAGGAATCAGTATATAAACACTAAAAGTGCCTATGAAAATGAAACATAAAATACTTTGTTGGAGATCACTAGTCCAGCTTTTCTTTTCACCCTTGTGTGTAATTATTTAAAAAAAAAAATAACCCACATTAACGTCAGCTATAGCCTCTCTGACCATGGTGTTTTCCCTGCCCTCATAGTTATCCCCATGTGGTGATCTACCAGACTTCTTGTGGTTCGCTTGCCTCTGTACCACTGTTAACTTCCCAGCTATTGCCCTTTGTGGCTAGCTTTCACAAATCCCTGTAACCCAATAAAATAAAAACTCCAGAGGCTTTTAAATTATCAGTCAGATTTATAACAGTAAATTCTCAGCTCACAAAATGTTCACTCAAAGAACTCAAAACTCAGTTGATATAAACACAAGCTGCACTCCTAGATTTGACAAATTGCCCAACATTACTGTCTCGTCTTCTCTAAAACTTTTAGCCCCGCCTTTCTTTATTGCCCAATCACAGACTCTAGCCTTATATTTAGCCTACCTTCACCTGCATATAGACAGCAATTCACCCACCCTGGCTTTATTCAAGTCCCTAGCAGGGCTTCCCTGCCTTATTCAAGCACAAGGGGCATTTCAATATTTGTCCATGCTACACACATTTTCTGTCCTCTCCCACTGGATGCAAAATCAGATTTGTATTCTAGTCAGTGTTGGTGTATTAAGTTACATATTCTCCCTCACAAAACTCAGGAGGTGTTCTATGAAGAAGTACCTCTTCCTGTACATTTATATTAAATGTATTATGAGATGTAATTGACTTCAGTTTAGTGATGCCTTTAGTAAATTTTAATAGTTGAGTCCTTTTTTGGTAATGATTAGCTTTATTGTGGCCTTCCAGATAAAGACCAGGTACCATCAAATAGCAACACAGTGGATTCACTGAGATACATATTGTATGATTTTAACATGACTCCCTGTAATGGAAAGTACTTGATAATGACTCACGTCTAATTAATTATAGAATGCTTGGAACGAATATGATTAATTTAGAAGAACAAATGGCACACATAGAAAAAACTTTAGAAACTATAAAATAAAGGCTCAGCATTACATTCTATATTGCACAAAAAATGATCTCTAGAGGGTCACTTAATCTTGGGAACTTTTCAAAATGTTTTTACTTATTACTTCAGTCATTTGTATTAATTTGGAATAAAATGGGTACAAATAAAGGCTTTAGGTTTTTTGTGATGATACAAAAAAATTCTGTTGCATCAATACATTTTTTACTTAAATGATTTTTCTGATGGTATAACATCTGGAAATTCAGTGAAAAATGTCCTCAGGAATTATTTTATGAAGCCAATGAAAGCAGTATAGGACCCATTTATCAATCTTTTTGTGTGGACATATAAGTAATAAAGCCATAAGGATTAAAATCTGTGTTTAATAATAGCCATAATTTAACAAAGGAGAAGCACCAAGACTGGAGACATTCATTTAGAGCTTTAAAAATGTACTAGTAAAAACCATTCATGTACCTTAATTATGTGAGGGAAGAGAAGAAATTTACTCCTCTTCATAAAAGACACTTAGAGTCTAATTTAAGGTGTTCTGCTTGGGGATGCTTGAAAATAAAATTGGTCACATCATACCTCTTCAAATTTAATATTCCTGTGACTTCTGTCTTTAAAAGAAGAGCAAAATGTATAAATGATATTCCTTTTTAAACACAAAGGAAACGAAGGGCACATTTACAACATTAAAACTTTGAAGTTTCTAATTATTAATACTTTAAGTTAACATACAAAAACTGGATTTATCACAACGTCTTTATACATCATTACTCTGCCTCAATGCTTTCTTTTATCCTCTTCACTCCTCCTCTAGTTGGTTCTATTTCTTCTCTAAGTTCTTCCTTGTGATTTTCACACACACACACACACACACACCACCACCACCACCACCACCACCACCACCACCATACACAAATACACACAATTTTAAGTGAAAATAGAAACCAGTGCAATCATTGTGGAAATCAATGTGGAGCCACTTCAAAAATACAGAAGATAAAAATACTATGTGACCCTGATTTAGCACTCCAGATATGTGCCTGAAATACTTAATAAGTCACCATATCATAAACATACTTGCTCATCTATGCTTATGGCTACATTATTCACAGTACCCAGGAAATGAAACCAGCCTAGGAATTCAGCAATATATATTTATATATTGGAATTTTATACAATCATAAAGAAAACTGAAATCCTGATATTTGAAGGAAATAGGGAGATTTTAATCTACCCATTAGATTACTTATTAGAAAGGACTTCTGACTGGAAAAAGTGATAATTAGGGCTTTTCAAATTCTAGAAAAGAATGCATAACTTCTATTTTTAATTAGTTCAAGCAAAAAGATTATACAATAGTTCAATAAAATTGATATTAAAAGGTTTGTCTTCACAACACTAACAAAACCCTGTGTACACAAGATATTCTAGACAATATCCAAATATCCAGTTAGCATTTTCTCACATTGTCTTCCACTTCCAGTTCCGAAAGGTGAGTCCTAGAATCTCACTAAAGATGTATCAAAGACCAAGGCTGCACACTCCACCCTTTGCTCCTTTGATTCTGTTTATATTGCTGCATGCAAATGTTTAGAGGGAATTAAACTCAGTTCTTAAAATAAAACTTGTAAACTTGAAACCTGACTTTTATCTACGCTTTGAATCATCTAAGACTCAAGTCAGGTACTTTAATTCTCATCTCTGGATATCCTTTCTAGTTTGAAATGCCACTCATATTTTTGGCATTGAGTCTGAAATCAGTCTGGGTTTGAAATGAAGTTGGGTCTTTGTTATAGGCTGAAATAGTTAATGATTTATGGATTACAGAACTTTGAAAGCAAGAAGAAAGTCATAAAATCACCATCACCTTAATACATAGTTTCCCACAGGCCTTTGGAAGAGTGAAGATTTATTCTGGAAATTATGGCTGTTTCTACTCTCTGTAGAAAGGGTAGAAAGTAGAATATCTGCTCTGATACAAAGAGAAAATGAAAATACACAGCAGCAGGTGGCAATGTCTTAACATACTCCACAGTACAGTCCCACTGACAGATGCCCCGAGGGTTAAAATAAGAATTGGACCTTGGAGCCTGTTTCATAATACACTATGTCATAGTCATAACTATTTTAAATTGCATGCCTTTGAGGAAGTTTTAAAGTAAATATATTTCTAAAGCGAAATCCATCCAGTTTATCTGTAAAATTAAGGAATATTTCTTTCCTTTATAAGAGGAAATATCATGTTTTGGTTTGGAAGAGACATATATAGTTTCAAAATACAACTAAAAGGATCAAGAATAGAATTTTAAATATTATCATGATGTTTTTTTGTCAATGATTTTGACTGAGGAGAGTTTGTTGACAAAGGTTTTTTTAATTAGCCCTAATAAAAGAACAAACTATGCTAAACTAACTGTATTCTTATCTGTGTATGTGTGATTATTATACGAGCAAATGTATTGAAACTTCTGAAGTACAAAATTGCAAAGAAAAATTGCAATCCAAAGAACAGAACAGTGAAAGTAGATGGTCACAGAAGCCATTTCATTAATTTCCCTTACCAAGAATAAGTTACAAATGCAAAACTTTTTTCTTAAGTAAAATCTTAATACAAGAATCTTTTTCTAAGATATTAGCAATGTTATCACTTTAACTAACAAAGACACTGGACGATATTACCATCACTGAGGAAGTATACTCATTGAGGAAATCTAACGAAATTTTAAATCCATTTATATACTACTCCTTAAGTTACTGTCTGCTCCCTGCCAAAACCAGGCACTCAAAGCACAATGACACCTCTAAAGTCTTTTCATCAGTACAAATGAGATGGATTAACAGGGATATCTTGATAAAATGGTAAAACTGAAGTTGTACAACCCTATATAATGCTGTATTCTTTATCTTCCTCCTAAGTAAGAATACTGAGGAAGAATACTCAAGTCTAAGCATAGCGTAAGATTTGGCTCTTACCTTATGCATGCTGAAAAGCGACTGTAATGGTTAGAATTTGTCAACTCAACACTAGTAAGGGGCCATCTAGACATAGGGTAAATCAGTTGAGAAAATGACCTATCAAATTGGCCTGCAGCTAAGCCTATGTGTCATTTTCTTTATTAAATATTGATCTGGTAGTGTCCAACTTACTGTGTGCATTACTCCCCTTGAGCAGATGGTCCAGGATTGTTTAAGAAAGTAGGATGAGCCGTGGAGAGCAATCCAGGAGGCTGGGTTAACGTCTGGTTTCCACATTTGTTTCTACTTCTCAGTTCCTGCCATGATGTTTTTCAGTTTAGACTATAATAACAATGTGTAAGCCAAGAAAAACCTCTTTCCTCCTCTAGTTGGTTTTAGTCAGTATTTTTCACAATATAAAGTAAAATAAGACACAAGATACAGGGAATTGTCTAAGTCAGTTGTGTTCTACTTTAGAAGACGTATTTAGGCTTCTATACCTAGATGGAACAGGAACAACATAAGTTGAAAGAAGAGGAAGAATAGTCCCTGGTTGCAGGTTCCAATAGTCAAATTGGATTTATTTGAAGTGATTTTCAAATGTCAAGAGAGTTTTATCAAAAGGTCAAAAATATTTGTCCATAAGCTTGTGCTCGTTATGTAAATCTATGATGGAGTTGAAGTGGTGACTCATTACAGTTCTTTTCAACAAATTTTTTTCTAAACAAGGTAGGCAGCTGCAGACTCTACTGCTTCTGCAAATTTCCAGGCTGACATTTACTTTGCTGCTCTTCAGAGTTTCTTTGGGTATATACAAAGCACTGTGAAAAATCAATGCTCTCTCGCAAGATAATACACAGAGAGAGAGAGAGAGAGGAGAGAGAGAGAGAGAGAAGAGAGAGAGAGAGAGAAAGAGAGAGAACACTCAAACAAATACACATCCCCTTTGTGTTTCTTTTTTGACATTTTAATGTGTGCTTTACACATAATTATCAAAAATTTTGTAGGAACTTTTAGCAACAGAGAGATGTAATGCTTTGAAAATTCAACATTTTGCTTTCATTGAGAATAAATTCCAGAACTTTCTATTGCACTTTTATTATGCAAATACAGGGTCTATCACTTTGGCTTGCAAAAACATATTGAGAAAGACATCTTTGACTTTGACATATTTAGATATAAGATGAAATTAGGTTGAGAGTTACCTTTTTCAATAATATTCTTGTCTCAAATTCATCTCTTAAATAATTCATATAATAGTAATTTATTGAGAATAGATGACCTAGCATTTCACAGATTTCTTGCTATTTCATTGACAAGAAACAATTTGGAAAGTCATTTTTTAAAATAAGACATTTGCTAAGTCCATCTTCAGAAGAACAAAAAGAAACAGGTCAGGTTAGTCTGAGCAAATTGAGGACTCATAAAATCGTGCCTCATATATTGGGTAGAATTTAAATGAGGTAGAAAGTAGGAAAAGGAGGAAAGAAATGCTAAACAGGAAACACAATGCACATTTTGACTATATTAATAAAATCTTGAAAAATAAAATGTCACTAATGAAACAAGGTATAGAGAGGCAGAACAAGTTAGTGAAATGAGTGGGACAACATTTGATGTCTTGAGGATTGGGGTTATTGATAGCATGAAAGATTTGACAGATTCTTGCTCCTTGAGCTATCAATTAAGAGTTCCTGTTGATCTACCCTCTTGTTCTGTCATCCTGTTCCTTGCCCTAAATCCTAGCCTTAAAAATAAACAAAATTGAAGCAGAAAATATTGTCCTGGTCTTATATAAAAAAGCAACATGCAGCTGAGAGCACATAGTAGAAAAAAAAAAATGCAGTAAGAGAAAACTTTAGGACAAGAAACATTGATTACTGTTCTAACATTTATATCTTTCTAGTTATATTCCAGGGATTAAGAAAAGGGAAATTCATATATCTTAATTCACTTATCTTTAAAACATAAATGAAAAAACTTTTACGTTGTAGTGAGAGTATTGGTAATTGTATAAGATACATATTGCTGTACCTAGAACTGAACATACAATAAATGTAACTTATAAAAATCAATCAATTTTCCAAACACCTTTATCTTAACCTCATAATTCAAGAATTCTAGAATGATTTTTTTTTGTGTACACTAATGTTATTTGGTACATTTAGAAGTAGACTACAAAAGACAAATAATCCTATAAAAGAACTGGATGGGGGAAGATGAGAGAGATTGAGAGAAAACTGATTTTTACACAGGTCTGGATTCCATCTTGGAAACAGATGTTGTCAATTCCTTCTTATCTCAAGGTCTTCCTTCATTTAAGTCAAAAACCTCATCACCTGAATTGAATTCTCTGAGAGAACTTGTCATTTGATGGCTCTAGAAACTTAATTTTCCTACCAAGATTGAAAACAGTCTATCACTTCACCTTGCCCTTTTGCACCAAAAAGATTAGAACCAGTTTTCACCTTCTTTACAGGACTTTTTTTTTTTTTTTTTTGTCATCATAAGTTATTCAGGGCTCAAAAGACTTTCCAAGTAGCCACAAAACACAATTGCGTCTGGTTTGATTTTTCCACATTGTTTTTCTTATAGGAATACATTTAAAATCTTGGCTGTTTTTACATTGTGGCCTCAGAGCTGAGTCATCTTTTATTTGAGAAATTCTATGTTTTGAATTGATAGTATGAAGAATCAATCTATTTGAATCTCTGCATCTCTTCCTTTGTTTTAAATGTTTCTAGCTGTTTTTCAGCATTGGAGGGTTAGAACATTTTTGTATGCTCACAATGTCTTCATGTTGATTAGTGTGAATTCTCTCAGTCTTTCATTTAAGTATTTCATTACTTTGAAACCTTGACGGGAGATGCAGCACAGGACTCCTAACATATTAAAAGCTCTAATGCTGTACAATCACAACTAAAGGTTTCTAATTAAGGTACTTCATTTTTAACTTGCTGAGTAATTTATACTTTAAGTTTAATATGCTGGCTTAAGGAAATGATTGACTTGTAATAAATACTATTTGAACACAGTAGAAACTAGATTTCAATCAGATTTCAACCTTACTGTTTCATTAAAAAATGTAATGCCTTTTGGCTTTTATTTCATATAATTAGGTTGAGAAAGTATAAAGACACACAGATTACATAAAGTTGTATGCAATTTAATTTTTTATGTATAAAAAATAGTTCATTTTCTGTTTATTACAAAAATTATACCCCAGCATGGTTGGGTTTTTTTTGTTGTTGTTGTTGTTTTTTGTTGTTTTTTTTTTTTTTTTTTGGTTTTCCGAGACAGGGTCTCTGTATAGCCCTGGCTGTCCCTTAACTCACTCTGTAAGACCAGGCTTTCCTAACCTCAGAAATCTGCCGCCTCTGCCTCCCAAGTGCTGGGATTAAAGGCGTGTGCCACCACCGCCCGGCCCC